>NW_007612584.1:0-212 GCF_000523025.1 Cynoglossus semilaevis | reverse complement strand
CAGCAAGAGAGAAACTTAAAAAAAAAAGAAATTTAAAATAAATGAACAGAAATGAAAGTGTTGCTAATTGTGCCCTATAGGGGGCAGCGGTGAGCTTAGAGTGGCCAGTAATGCCTGAGGTATGATTGAAATGATGTGAATGGACACTGTATGAGTGAGGTTGGACTCTGTCCTCCAACACTGGAATCTGCCGGGACAACAACAGCAACAAG
>NW_007612583.1:0-212 GCF_000523025.1 Cynoglossus semilaevis | reverse complement strand
GTCAACATGGAAAACCATCAATTTTAAATGCCATGACACAGACATACTGAGCCCTCATTTAAAATTCTATAATATTATTTGATCACAAAAGTCTTGAAATATCACAGAGACAACTTGAGCTTCCACAAGGACATGTCAGAAACCAGGGACAATAAAGGGGCAACTAAAAAAGTTGACTTCTGTTTTTTCTTTGTTTGTTTCTTTGTTTTTTT
>NW_007612582.1:0-212 GCF_000523025.1 Cynoglossus semilaevis | reverse complement strand
AAAGGCTGCAAAAATGAAAACCAAATTCACAGTAAATCTGTCCTAATATTTCCTTCTAATTTTGAACTGAGCCTCTGAAGATCTAAAATTCAGCCACAACCCATTACAGAGCCAACTCTGTTGTTCCAAGAGGGTCCTCTTCTATTTCCATTCTTCAATTTTTTATGTACTAATACTTATGTATAATTTCATTGATTTTTATTTTTATTAAA
>NW_007612581.1:0-212 GCF_000523025.1 Cynoglossus semilaevis | reverse complement strand
CACCGTCTCTCCTCTGATGCGTTCTAGTTGCAGTTTCACTGTTCTACCACTCGATTTTTGTGTGTACACTTGGTCACAAGTGCAAGTTGAAGGAATTCCAGTCATTGCGTGGACGCGTTCGTTGGTTGATAAACGCAACCGTGGAATCTTTGTTGTTCAGAAAGAAGAATAGACTGAGATGTTTAGTAAGCTATATATGTATATGTATATAT
>NW_007612580.1:0-212 GCF_000523025.1 Cynoglossus semilaevis | reverse complement strand
TTTAACCACAGGCTGTTAACTGCTACGAAGCTCTCATCCTTAAAGCTGAGGGCAAAGTGGAGCCTGATGTTTTCTGTCAGCTGGCTCACTTTCACCTCCTACTAAAGGACTATCATAAAGGTAAGACAGCATTCTCCCAAGAACCTTTTCCAACGGCAGCCAGATTTGGTAATGCTACCCCAAGATAAAACTTTAAATGCATTTGTGTAGTA
>NW_007612579.1:0-212 GCF_000523025.1 Cynoglossus semilaevis | reverse complement strand
TGGATGGACGGATGGATGGGTTTCGGCCTTGACATCAATGACAAATGAAGCTACACGAGACTTAGCGCAGCTGCTGTGCTAAATCAGCCGTGAGCTGCTTCGACTTCAATCTTGTGATTCAGGTGAAAGGTTAATGCTCGTCTCTTGACGGTGTGGATTAAAGTTTAACTGGCGGTCCACAATTGGTAGAATCATTCAGGCGGTTCCGGCCG
>NW_007612578.1:0-212 GCF_000523025.1 Cynoglossus semilaevis | reverse complement strand
GCAGATTCAGTTTTAGGAAATATAAATTATCATTTAATATTGTTGTTGTTGTGGATTATTGTGGATTATTCTCATTATGACATTATTCGTGAAGCGTTTATCAAACACGTAGCTTTTCATATTACTCAGTATTAAAATGGCTGCTGACCCCTTACCCTATGTGCTAGTGCCTATTGGCCAATCACAGCTGATGTGTGATGTATCCTTGCTCT
>NW_007612577.1:0-212 GCF_000523025.1 Cynoglossus semilaevis | reverse complement strand
AAAATATTACTGAATATTCCAACAAAAAGTTCTCCGATCCTGTTCTTCTCTACACACCAACAATCCCAGAGAGTAAAACTTCTACGTCCACTCTTCTGCTGCCGGCCAACTATTTATACACCTTCAGTCTCACAAGTGGAATTTGTCGGCTCATTTATTTCAGCACATTTAGTAAATATCGGAGCACAAGGCAATTACTGACCTAAAAAAAA
>NW_007612576.1:0-212 GCF_000523025.1 Cynoglossus semilaevis | reverse complement strand
ACACACAACAACAACAAAGCAGAGATGGTTTACTGACGTGTAAAATAAAATAAAATATAAATAAATACAGTTTGAAGCCCCTTCACCTAATCCGAATTATAATCCTAATCCCTGCCCCTAACTCCAATGTAACTCTGATTCTAATCCTCCCAAAATACATAAATAAATACATAAATAAATAAACCATCTTGACCTGAGACTAACTGACTCAT
>NW_007612575.1:0-212 GCF_000523025.1 Cynoglossus semilaevis | reverse complement strand
TCCAGCTCCTGTCGGACCAGGGTGAATATAAAGAAGCCATGGAGATGCTGAGGAAGGCCTTGAAGCTGGAGCCCAGCACCAAGGTAAGGGGTCGTCTGTGACCTTTGACCCGTTTGACTTTGTACTTTAGTTTTACTTATAGCCTCAAAAGCTGTAAACACTGTTATTAGAGTACGACTTATCAGGATCAGGAAAGTACTACAAAAAAAAAA
>NW_007612574.1:0-212 GCF_000523025.1 Cynoglossus semilaevis | reverse complement strand
TTAAAAAGCTATGTTGAACAAACTATTATAGAATATAAGTGCTAATCATTAGTTAGGAGTCAAATACAGTCAAGTCAAAAAGTAAAGGATATATATATATGTATATATAAACATCAGGTTGTCAGCAGGTTAACGTGTAAGGAAACACGTAGGGATGCTCACAGAGACGTGCAAAAATGAATTGGCAGAGATGAGAGAGATGAGTGTTGGAG
>NW_007612573.1:0-212 GCF_000523025.1 Cynoglossus semilaevis | reverse complement strand
GACATCTCCACACTGTTGCTGTCTCGCTTGGCAAAGAGACAAATGCAAAAAAATTGGGTAGACAGCATAGGAGAAAGAAATGAGGGGAGCATACAATACTATAATATGTAAATCAGCAAATATGAACGATGATGAGTTTCAAGTCTGGATGAGGTCCTAAAGGTCTTGAGGCTGTGAGGTGAGGACAGTGACAGAAAGAGAGAAGCAGGAGA
>NW_007612572.1:0-212 GCF_000523025.1 Cynoglossus semilaevis | reverse complement strand
TATCGGATATTGGCAAAAAGTTAATATGGAACATTCCTAATAACAAGCAGTATTTTAAGGATAATTTGCTCTAAAACCATTTAGCACAATGACCAGGTTATTTTCGACTAAAAGACTGTTGAATCTGCTGTTTGGATTAAATTTGATTTGATAAATGTCATGTGTGTGTCTGACACAGAACCATTACTCCCACCTGCTGGACGTAACGACTG
>NW_007612571.1:0-212 GCF_000523025.1 Cynoglossus semilaevis | reverse complement strand
TAAGTGTGTGCATGTGGGAAAACTTTCTCAGTTTATACCCAGATTAATCCACTTAGGGGACGTCCATCAAAGTAAACACAATGTGAACAAACACAGTGATCAAAGCCATTGTGGGATCGCACCAAGTGAGATTAAAGCCAATACTGTGGACTGTAAACCACACCGATGTATAGGCCAGTGGTGCAGCACTACCTTTGTCGATACTGGATACT
>NW_007612570.1:0-212 GCF_000523025.1 Cynoglossus semilaevis | reverse complement strand
TTTTTGACCTCTTCTTAATGGTTGTATGTTAAACATGTCCGCAACTTGTCATCTGGCATGCTGGTGTAACTTTTAACAGAAACCTGGCAGTGTTCCTTGTAAATTGGTAATGGTTGAAACAACATGGGAATGTGTTAGCTAGAGCAGGGGTCCATAATCCTCAGTTTGGGGACTGTAGCCGGTCGGTAGGTCATTTGGTACCAGGCTGCAGT
>NW_007612569.1:0-212 GCF_000523025.1 Cynoglossus semilaevis | reverse complement strand
TTTCTCGTCCACCATTTATATATTTTATTTACTTCCGGGACTTCCGGTCCTACTTTAGACTGGAGAGAAACCCCCATTTTACGTAGATGTCCAAATTTCACTTGATGACAATAATGTGTGATTTTACTACGTCGCCCTCTAGTGTCTCCTTTATGAAAGTGCATACTGAGGCTGTGACTTTCTACCAACTTTTCCTTAATGATATTCCAAGA
>NW_007612568.1:0-212 GCF_000523025.1 Cynoglossus semilaevis | reverse complement strand
CAGACAATAAAAGGAAAACAGGAACTTTTTGTGCTCTGCAGATACAGCACTGCTAACGACTAGCTGCTGAACAGAGTGCAACATTTAGCAGCTAAGGAGGCGAACGTCTCCCCCTGGATTTGGTGGAAAATACAGCGGAAAGACACCGAGTGTGGAACACCAGTGTCACTGTGCAGTCTGCACAACGTTAAGGGTGTGTGTGTGTGTGTGTG
>NW_007612567.1:0-212 GCF_000523025.1 Cynoglossus semilaevis | reverse complement strand
GGGGGGGGGGGGGGGGGGGGCAAAACACTTCCTGGTTGAACCGCTGTTCACAAATTACCACAAATTACAGAAAATGGTCTTATAAAGAGGAGGGGGGCAGAGTGGGGGGGGGCAGTAAGACCAAGGACCTCCTCACACTGACCTCCTCACTTGGAGCCTCCCTGAAGAAAGTGCAGTTTGGGGTGAGGCCATGCCCCCCCCCCCCCCCCCCC
>NW_007612566.1:0-212 GCF_000523025.1 Cynoglossus semilaevis | reverse complement strand
AAAAAAAATTAATGATTACTTTTTGTACTTTACATTTTGGTATTGTAGTACACCCATCATTGTGCTAACTTAACCAGAAAAGGTACTGGTGCCTGATGATGTGTTTATTCATTTATCACCTAGAATGAGAAATGCAGCCTGTGTGTTTATTGTGTGTTTCTCACCTAGGCGACTGCCATTGCGAGGCATGACCATGAGGGAGCCCAGGCCTC
>NW_007612565.1:0-212 GCF_000523025.1 Cynoglossus semilaevis | reverse complement strand
TTCCTTCAGGCATTTATTTTGCCATCAGTTAAACATTGTCAGCTTGAACCCAGTAGATGTGGAGTTCTGAGAATCAAAGGGAGAAACGTGTCATCCTGTAGGTTAATGTAGAAAACTATTAACAAGAAATCTTCAGATTCAAGGCTATTCACAACTGTATTGTGTATGTAAACTGATAAAATTATACACATGACCATGTGACCTTGTCAGCC
>NW_007612564.1:0-212 GCF_000523025.1 Cynoglossus semilaevis | reverse complement strand
TGTGTGTGTGTGTGTCTATGGTCCCTCAGATAAACATGACCCACCTGATAAAACACCTGTCCTTTGGTAAAGATTACCCTGGCATCGTTAACCCTCTGGATGGCACTGATGTCAACGCTCCTCAAGGTCAGAGGTCACTGGGGGTTTTACTGTATTGTGCTCAGTATGAAGAACACAGCATGGACAATCTACTAGAAGTTCAGGAGTATATT
>NW_007612563.1:0-212 GCF_000523025.1 Cynoglossus semilaevis | reverse complement strand
ATTTCACATAAAGTTAATATCACAATAGGTGTCACAATGCCTACAACCGTTGAGGTCTGTTTCCTGAGTGAAGCCACTGCTGCTGCATTAGCTACAAGTGACTCAGTATTACAGGTGTCCTCTGTTAGGACTGAGACTACAGCAGCTTCAAAGCCTGATCTGACAGACGTTGAGACGAGATCTGATCTGCCGTCTCTCTCTCTCTCTCTCTC
>NW_007612562.1:0-212 GCF_000523025.1 Cynoglossus semilaevis | reverse complement strand
TGTGAACCAAATAAAGGTGCTGATAAATGTGGGCCAAGTGACTAACTTTACGTTATACATGTAGGCTTGGACCTCTCACACAGCCCAGCCGGTCTGGCCCAATTATACTGAAGTGCGGTTTTTAAAATTCTAGCACCCAACATCTGTTGAGCATTTAGACCATTGTTCCCCAAAGACTGGGCTGTGACCCTCAAGTGGTGTCGCAAGAGATT
>NW_007612561.1:0-212 GCF_000523025.1 Cynoglossus semilaevis | reverse complement strand
ACACAAAACAACAGGACAGTCTAAAATAAAACCAAATAATTAATTTACACCAGAAAACAACAAAACAAAAACAACTTCAGGGTCAAAGAAAAAATATTTTTGCTTATTAAATTTAGTTTGCCAAAAACAAAAACAGGTTACCGTTACTAAAAATGAATCAAATTAGATTAAAACGAAACAAAACAAAACACATCACACAAGAAAACAAAAAC
>NW_007612560.1:0-212 GCF_000523025.1 Cynoglossus semilaevis | reverse complement strand
ATAATAGTATATTTTATTGGACTTTCTAAGTTATAAGGTCACAATCCAACGCAAAGAATCAATTCTATGGAATATGAAATGAAAATAATTATCAAAGAAGAATAATCTGGGGGACCAATAAATTAAATAAATCAATAGTATTTGATCTGGAATAATGTTAAATGAAATGGCACAGTGGGGGGTTATCATATTCTATTTTCCTCCATTGCACT
>NW_007612559.1:0-212 GCF_000523025.1 Cynoglossus semilaevis | reverse complement strand
CGTGGAGGTGTCACTTTGAGTGACAGGTAGCAGAACATTCCAGGCTCCGTCTCCTCACTTCCTGTCAGAGTCAGACTGGCTGGGTTCCACTCTGCTCCCAGGTGGTTTGCTGCTGTCTGCCTGTCTTAAAAGTCTTCTGTGTCTGCAGGGCAAGAGAGCAGGGGGTGGAGAGGGGTGGAAGGAAGGGGGGTTGGAGGAGGAGGTGGAGGTGG
>NW_007612558.1:0-212 GCF_000523025.1 Cynoglossus semilaevis | reverse complement strand
TTTTAGTGCACAAAAAGAAAACACAAAGAGATCGTTTGCGTTTCTTTAGCAATGGGCGTTCGTCTTTCTACGCCAACATTCGCCCTAACCTTTAGTTTCCGTTAACGTCAGAATCCTATTCATCTTCTACTTGAAGTTTTAAGATTTTTACTTCCTGATGAGCTAGTTTTCAGTATGACGTGCGCTCCATGCTACGCTGCCTGTTTGTTTCC
>NW_007612557.1:0-212 GCF_000523025.1 Cynoglossus semilaevis | reverse complement strand
TATACGGACACGTTAACGTACCTTGCCCTGCTTGGCTATGGTCTGAATGAGAAAATCGGTTCTAATGTTGTCCACATTTGGAACTAAAATGGAGTTGTACTCTGGTGTGATCTCAGATGGATAGACATATTCATCCACTTGGGTGTTCCAGTGAACCCATTGGCCTGGAAATCAGAACATTCAGTAGAAACACATCAGATATTGCACTTTAA
>NW_007612556.1:0-212 GCF_000523025.1 Cynoglossus semilaevis | reverse complement strand
AGAGGAGAGGAGAGTGCACGTGTGCTAATTGAAGAGCCAATGCAAAACACTTGTGCGTAATTACAGTAATGAATGCGAACCGACAAAACTGTGTGTATGACGTCTGAGTAGAAGAACGTAGCTGAAGCTGTCACTGTGGACTGTTACTGTGTGAGTTACCAATGTGCTGAGTGTAAGGTGTTGAGCCGTACGTGTGTGTGTGTGTGTGTGTG
>NW_007612555.1:0-212 GCF_000523025.1 Cynoglossus semilaevis | reverse complement strand
TTTTTTTTTTGGGTAACGTAGGCACTGAAAAACGCATAGTAAGCTTTTGTTTATCAGGCTATAACCTCTCCAATAATTTTTTAGGTCGACGGGATTAGCTGTAAGCGACAGACCTAGCTTCAAACGGAGGCAGATAACAGCGGTTTAAAAATGAAATATTGTGTTTTTAAAAGTGTCTAGAACGGCAGCGGCTGACGAACATTTTGACCATT
>NW_007612554.1:0-212 GCF_000523025.1 Cynoglossus semilaevis | reverse complement strand
AACACTGACCTTTGCTCCTGGTAGACCAATGCCAGTTTCCCCCTGTAGGCCTGGAGGACCAGGTGGTCCACGTTCACCCTGTCATCACAAAAAATATTTAATTCAACATAGAGTTCATACTTCCAGCATGAGCTCATCAATAGTGATAAAACCATAAGATTGGTTTATCACTTCAAAGAACATTCAGTTCATAAAGATGTTAATGCAGTGTG
>NW_007612553.1:0-212 GCF_000523025.1 Cynoglossus semilaevis | reverse complement strand
TCCAGAACCTGAAATTAGTCAAATTTCCAGACCACAAAAACCGAGACCAGATGCGGAGCCGTAACCGTTACGACATCCGACATCCGACATCCGACATCACGACGACTGCACTCGTACTTGACTCCCGTTTCAGCTCCTGTGGTCGGAGGCTAACGTAGGAAACACGAGCTAAAACAAACACGCGGCGTAAACGCGCTCTGCTCCGGACGCCG
>NW_007612552.1:0-212 GCF_000523025.1 Cynoglossus semilaevis | reverse complement strand
TTAATTAAAAAAGATTAAAGGCTTTGTTTATTAAAATACTCTGTAGTCGTCTCATTTATTATTCATTCTATAGATCGAAAAACCTGGAAAACCACTGTCGTCCAGTGTTCATCCAGTGTTCAAATGCACTATTTTTGTTTTGGAAACACATACTATACACAAAATAAACTTTTTTATACAAAAAATATAAAAAATATGTACAGTATGAATAA
>NW_007612551.1:0-212 GCF_000523025.1 Cynoglossus semilaevis | reverse complement strand
AAACATATATGGCCTCACTACAACAGTGAATAAGGAGGACTTAAAAAAGTGTTACGTGCACGGAAATGCTAGCTGCTACAAGTACAACAGATAAAGACTTGTGATTTGAAACAAAAACATTTGATGTGTTGAAGTGGTGGAAGAGTAATTACATTTATTTAAAATAGGTATTTTTAAGATAATATTCTGTTTCAATTTGGTAAATAAGGACA
>NW_007612550.1:0-212 GCF_000523025.1 Cynoglossus semilaevis | reverse complement strand
AAAAAAAAAACACCGCAAAGACACGCAAGGATTCTGTAACGCAGGCGTGTTTTACTGCGTAACAGCTGATGAGACGTTTTGTCGTCCTCGTCCAGTATATTTTCAACGTCTTTTGTCTCATGTTGAAGTAGTTTTTGACACTTTTAGTGACCTTTGTTAAGTTGTCACTGTTGTTGTTTAATTTAATGTAGTGTCATTTTTATTCTTGTCCT
>NW_007612549.1:0-212 GCF_000523025.1 Cynoglossus semilaevis | reverse complement strand
ATATATATATATATATATATATGAAGGGGTGTTGGGGTGGGAAGCTGGTGAAGCTTTTGTGATGTACGTAGCTAACTGCACCGTTTTGCGCTGTTCCGTTTGTATTTACTTCGTCGACCAAACCACCTCAGTGAGTGTTGAGTGTCAGGTCGATGCTTTAGGTCAGTGTTTCCCAACATTTTTTTAAGCCACGACACATCACCAAACAAAAA
>NW_007612548.1:0-212 GCF_000523025.1 Cynoglossus semilaevis | reverse complement strand
GATTGCTTGCACACGCAGAATCTACAGACGGTGGTGACGACATGGTTTGTTTCTGTTTCCCCAACAGGTGGTGGTTGATACCGCTCAGATAGAGAACAAAGAGGCCTACGCTCCACAGATCACTCTGGAGGGCTCCAAGGTGGTGGTTCAAGTTCCTTCTACCTGGTGAGTGGGTCAGAAAACACGCCCGAAAACAGGGAGTGGGCAAACAG
>NW_007612547.1:0-212 GCF_000523025.1 Cynoglossus semilaevis | reverse complement strand
TCTTCATGTGAAGAAAGAAAAAAGAAAAAAAAAAGGCCTAAAAATGTCTTGTAATTATACTTCTAATGAAAATTCCTTGGTATCTAAATCTAGGGCTGCACGATTAGATATTAACTTGAGGGTTCAAAATCAGATATCAGATATCTGTAGTTATCTGACTAAATAGTTGGTTCATAGAGTTTTTAAAATTTACTTTATTCTGTATGTATGAC
>NW_007612546.1:0-212 GCF_000523025.1 Cynoglossus semilaevis | reverse complement strand
GAGTTTTACAAAATAAAAGCATGTGATAAACCTTCCTTAATGCGCGATAAAATAACGGCGTTAATAGGCTATTCAGTTGTGCGAAATGCGAAAATGACGCGTTAACTAGCCCAGCCCTACTCTTAACCCGAGTCGAAATGAAAATGGAATAAAATAACTAGGTTTGAGTACTAAAATAAGTACTTAAACCTATCCATCCATCCATCCATTTT
>NW_007612545.1:0-212 GCF_000523025.1 Cynoglossus semilaevis | reverse complement strand
AAAAAAAAAAAAAAGGAAAAAAAAGGTATCATCTAGTTGTAAAATCTAAAACTAGAACAACTGTGTACCAGTAAAGACACAGAAAAAAATAAAGTATTTGCCAAAAAGTAAAGTAAAGAACAAAGTATATTTTTCTAACTAACTACTTTTGTCAAATACAGTATTTAAATAAAATAAAATCTATGTTTTATCTAAATTTGGTTCAAATTGCA
>NW_007612544.1:0-212 GCF_000523025.1 Cynoglossus semilaevis | reverse complement strand
TCAGGCACCTGGAGTTAAAGGTTTATTTTTATTGTTCAATCATTATTTTCAACCAAATAAAATAATGTTTACTGAACAAAGCAGCTAATCCTTATGACCCAAGTTTGACTGAAAGTAGACTATAAAAATAGAAACTATAAAAATATCTTATATTTATATTTAATCTGACATCAAGATGCAGATATTCTACAGTACTGCCTGGAGTCCAGATG
>NW_007612543.1:0-212 GCF_000523025.1 Cynoglossus semilaevis | reverse complement strand
AGGATTAATCTGAACTCTAAAGCCCCCATGTTATATGTATAGTATGTATGAATATAGACAGCACATTATGGTATGGCATAGAATACTGTATATGAATATATAGCACAGTACAGTAAATATGAATATGTATAGAAGAGTATAATATGGTAACGTACAGGGGTCCGCAACTCCTGGTCCGTGGACCTGTATCTGTCCATGGGTCATTTAGTACT
>NW_007612542.1:0-212 GCF_000523025.1 Cynoglossus semilaevis | reverse complement strand
CAGCAGCAGCAGCAGCAGCAGCAATAGGTATTTCAATAATATTAATAAAGAAAACAACCTAGAAGTTATTGATTAGTAACAACTTTCACCTCTAGCTCTCAATTTCATCCATATATTTCTCATCTTTTATCATTACATCCAGCAGTAATATTACACTGACTGTCCACTCATATAAGCATACAAATAAATATTGTATATATTTGAAATGTGAC
>NW_007612541.1:0-212 GCF_000523025.1 Cynoglossus semilaevis | reverse complement strand
AATGATTCCACATTCACAAAGTGTACCTCAAAACTTTTATGTAGTGTATCAATTCCCAAATGGAACAGTAACTGCCAGGTCTGCTCCTCGGCTCGTTGTTTCTGCCAGATCCTGTGCAGTCTCTCGTAGAGGTGAATACCCAGACAGGTCAGGACCTCTTCTTGTGCAACATCAATGGTCTTTGCGTGTCTCTCTCTGCGCCTTTCATTTAA
>NW_007612540.1:0-212 GCF_000523025.1 Cynoglossus semilaevis | reverse complement strand
GAATGAGGAGAAAGATGACTGTGTGCTGAACCATGTCTAACGACCAAACAATGAGTTCAGTTACATCAGTATTTTAACAACATATACATTTGTTTATAAAGTACAAATTTTAGTTTACAAAATTGTCTAAAATATCTAACTAAAAATAAAAATCAAGTATTAAAACATTTTCTATTCATTGTAAACTGAATCTTCTTTTTCTTTCGGCTTTG
>NW_007612539.1:0-212 GCF_000523025.1 Cynoglossus semilaevis | reverse complement strand
ACAGTTTAAATCATATGAAGATCTTAAAGAACAAAGAATATGAAAGACTTTCAGCCCCTGTAAAGTATTTTTCAATATCATTTCCAGTGCAGTCACATCGTAATTGTTTGGTGTTTTACACTCCAGATTGTCCAAACTCCAAAGAGAAAAGTTGAGAATCAACCCGGTGATGTCAAGCTGTAAAGTAAGAGCACTGACCACTGTGTTACCGT
>NW_007612538.1:0-212 GCF_000523025.1 Cynoglossus semilaevis | reverse complement strand
AGAGTCTGTCATAAAAGGCGTGTTTTTGGTTCCCAATAAAAATGGTCCATATGTGGTTTAGTGCTAACTGGAGAGCAAATGTGGCCCACATAGTATGGAATCTATAATATATGATGTGAAAACATTTTTGTCATTTTTCTTAAATGTTGATGTATTCCGATTAATCAATTAAATATTGACGTTGATTAATCAGATTAACCCTGATTAATCTA
>NW_007612537.1:0-212 GCF_000523025.1 Cynoglossus semilaevis | reverse complement strand
CCAACTGACTTCAGCTCTGTGGTCTGACATGATGAGGTTTTTTTGGACTCAGGTTGTTCTGAATATCATTGTATATGTATATATATTTATATATTTCTGATTGATTTCTAAGATATATTTGACTTAACCCTTAAAACTTTAAATGCAACATCAGAAAATGCACGTGGTTCCATGGTGTAGTGGTCATCACGCTTGCCTTACACATCTGCCTT
>NW_007612536.1:0-212 GCF_000523025.1 Cynoglossus semilaevis | reverse complement strand
TAATACTTTTAATAAAATCTTACCCCCAGGTGCAGCGCAGTGAGGCCATGGTTATCGGCGAAGTTAACATTAGCATCCCTCTCCAGCAGCAGTGACACGGCATCTACATGTCCTCCTGCCACCGCCAGCATCAGTGGGGTTCTAAAGATAAGGTGCATGCATGGGTTTGTGTACATGTAATGAAAAGAAAGTTGTAAAGAAAAAAAAAAAAA
>NW_007612535.1:0-212 GCF_000523025.1 Cynoglossus semilaevis | reverse complement strand
ATCTCCACCTCGTGGTGTTGCTGTTTCTTTGTTGTGTGTCGTCTGTAATAAGTTCAGTGTTTCTGCCTCTCCTCTTCAGTCAACAGATGGATCTTCCTCCGTGGACCCGCTCCGCAGCAGCAGCAGAACCACCACCGACTCTCCTAATTGCCGTGGATGCTCTCAGCTCACCAGAAATGCTACAACGCAGTGAAAAAAAAGAGAAAAAAAAA
>NW_007612534.1:0-212 GCF_000523025.1 Cynoglossus semilaevis | reverse complement strand
CCAGTTTCGCAGGGTGGTAAAGTTTTTTTTACATCACACCGGCCCACCAATCAGCACAAGCTTTCCTTGCAAACCGCAGGAATCTTCCTCAAACCTCATCATTCATTGGCCAAAAACTCCATTAGAGTGGATTTCCTTGTCTGGACATAGAATATAATTCATAATTTGTTTTATACAGCAAAACAAAAACAAAAAAAAGAAAAAAAAAGAAA
>NW_007612533.1:0-212 GCF_000523025.1 Cynoglossus semilaevis | reverse complement strand
ACAAATCAAAATGCTTCACATTCATTAATATAAAATCAAATAAATTATAATTGAAAATACTGGTTATTAAACATAATGACAAAATATTTTAGTCTCAAATTTAACATATTATGTTTATCTTTAAAAAGAGAAATTTTAAATTACATTATATAATTATTAAGTATCGTAAGTATTGTAATATTGGAACGGTTTAATTATTTCAACCTGCAACC
>NW_007612532.1:0-212 GCF_000523025.1 Cynoglossus semilaevis | reverse complement strand
CACTGTTGGTCATTTTTTAAATTTGTTTTTAGGTGGACGGAGGTCCAAACCATCACAAATTTACAAAAATTAAGAATCCTAGTCAGCTAAAATATTTGCCATACTTTTACTTGGAAATTAATAAACATGGTTGAACGAGTTGTTTCTGTTGCTTTTAAACATGGGCCTCTGACATGACTTGAAATAAATCTTTCTTGGCTCAGAAGTCTCAT
>NW_007612531.1:0-212 GCF_000523025.1 Cynoglossus semilaevis | reverse complement strand
TGTTATTTTGGTTCAACCCAGCAGAGTAGAAGACATGTTTAGCTTGTGTTTACAGTAGTATTACATACCTTACATGGTAGAATGTCAAGAAAGAGTGGTAATTGTTAGCAGTGCTGGTTAGAAAGGAAGTTGGAAAATATTAGCAAATACATTTTATAACAAATAACTGAACCCATAGGAAGATTAGCTGTTCATTTAGCTTCGTAATGAGT
>NW_007612530.1:0-212 GCF_000523025.1 Cynoglossus semilaevis | reverse complement strand
AAAAGACTCTTCTGCTCCACATTCTCAGATCATCTGCCTGTTTCTTACCTGCTGTCTCTTTGCAGCCATGATGTTAAGCTTGTCCACTTCTGGTTTCAGCGCTTTGTATTGGATCCCCAGGTCTTGCTCCGTTCCTGCATTGCGCACCTTTACCAGACTGTCCTCCACCTGAACGGATATACATGGAAAAGGTTGTCAGAGCCTAGATTAAT
>NW_007612529.1:0-212 GCF_000523025.1 Cynoglossus semilaevis | reverse complement strand
TGTGCAATGATTTTTTTCATAATGGCCTAAAAATAATCTATGAAGTCTACGTGGTGAATACCGGTCCTACGGTGTAATTAACTGAGTTTGGTTCATTATATAGTCAGTGACAAACATGGAGATATATTTATTCTTAATAATAACACGCTTCACACTGTACAGCCCTTTCATTTACAGCCTGTACAGACGCCGAGCGCCTGTATAATAATAGA
>NW_007612528.1:0-212 GCF_000523025.1 Cynoglossus semilaevis | reverse complement strand
CATGTGGGTTAAAGAGACTATTATTCTCAGGTTCTGGTCTTCACAGTTCAGAGGGACAGGACGGGACGGGACCGACTGGAAGACGTGGGCAGGTGGCGTGCTTTGAGACGAGACAGCGCGGCACGTGTGTGTTTGTGTGAGATCCGCTTCTTTTTCAGCCTTTTGTTGTTTAAACTGTGTCGCCAGATTGAATCGATTTCAAATTCCGGACA
>NW_007612527.1:0-212 GCF_000523025.1 Cynoglossus semilaevis | reverse complement strand
CCACTTGTGTAAAATGGGTTTTTCTACCTGTTACTGATTCCTTTTAACTCTTGTCCCAGTTTCAGCTGAAGAAGCTCTTGACTTTCTCTTTGTTTCTCAGCTGGAAGAACGAGGTCACGGAAGAGAACGTTAAACATTATGTTTAACATTTTTATAAGAAAAAAAACAAAAAAACGTTGCGTGATTTTCTTTCGACGCTGACGACGTTGTAA
>NW_007612526.1:0-212 GCF_000523025.1 Cynoglossus semilaevis | reverse complement strand
ACCATAAAGCTGTCTAAAAAGCTAAAGGTTAGCCAAGACAAAGCTAAAATGTCGTTCAAATATTTATATAAAGCAACAAATTGGCCAAAACTAAATATATACCTCCATAATAGTCAAGAAAAGGAGGTATTTGTCGGAAATACCTACAATAGACGGCTAATGATTTAACTTTGTCAAAACGATTAAAACATAACCAGAAATAAACAACAATA
>NW_007612525.1:0-212 GCF_000523025.1 Cynoglossus semilaevis | reverse complement strand
AAAAAAAGTTCCCATAAAATATTCACAATTACGAACAAGTAAAATAGCACAGTTCCTTCAAATACTTTCAGCAAGTATTTGTGTTGTTTCCTTCTTAAGATCTGGCAACTCCTGCTGGTGCTTCATTAGCTCTTTGTTAATTGGAAACCATCATCAATGAAAACACAAGAATCATCATCAGATGAAGTTGATTTAGAGTCAGGTAGTTTGTA
>NW_007612524.1:0-212 GCF_000523025.1 Cynoglossus semilaevis | reverse complement strand
TCAAAGTCACTGCAAAACAGGACAATACATACTCAGTTCAATAACAAAAAAACACTTTCTTCAATACATATATATATATAATACTATCTATCACTGGTGCCTAACCCCCGGGGAGCGGACCAGCACCGGTCTGTGGGTCAATCGGTACCAGGATCCACAGAAAGAATGGATAACTCACATTATTACCGTTTTATTAATTATCTGATTCTGAA
>NW_007612523.1:0-212 GCF_000523025.1 Cynoglossus semilaevis | reverse complement strand
CAAGGAGTCAACAAGACAGTTTACATGTGTTGCTTGTTATTACATTGAAATGTATTTATTTGAAATACACTGCATGTTATTGTATAATATTGTGCAAATATATACATATATATGTCCTTGTTTACACAAACACTGTTATAACTGTGTTACAGGTAGTTTTGTTGTTTTTAAAAGCAGATGTGAGAGTGCTCTTAGTATTAACCCACATTAAA
>NW_007612522.1:0-212 GCF_000523025.1 Cynoglossus semilaevis | reverse complement strand
TTTTTTTTTTTTTTTTTTAAATACTGCTTTTGTAAATGGCCTTTTCTTTGTATGTGGATTGTACGAGTCATATCTAAAGACAAACTGTAGCCGGTGTTTGCTTTGGCATATAACCCATTTCTATTTTTGCGTTCTTTATACTTCAATACAAAGTCCTGCTAAGTTGATTTCCCTGTTTTAAATTAACTTTATAGGAGGAAAAAAAAGTACAT
>NW_007612521.1:0-212 GCF_000523025.1 Cynoglossus semilaevis | reverse complement strand
AAAAAAAAAACCTACTGGTCTCGGTCTCTGTTGCAGTCCCCACTCAGGGTCTCCTGATAGCGTGGACCCTGGGACAGGTCCTGTGAGGACGGGGGGGGCTGGGAGGCACTGGGTGGACGGGTGAGGTCCAGGACGGGGGAGCCGTGGTAGCTCTGCTGCTGCTGACTCTGCCTGGTGTAGTCCTTGGTTATGACCTCCTGTGGACGGAGCAC
>NW_007612520.1:0-212 GCF_000523025.1 Cynoglossus semilaevis | reverse complement strand
TTGCGATGCACCAAACCAATATTTAAATCCTCGCTTCTCTGGAGATTTTGATTTTATTCATGTTTTGACCTCAATTGCGATTTTATGGTCATTTTTTTTAAAATCGAATGCGACGTCATTGCTGTGAATTACGGCTCCCTCTAGAGGTAAAACAGACGATTCCCATGCACAATCTTGGCGGCGCGTACAGTATGAATGGGCAGCAGGTCTGA
>NW_007612519.1:0-212 GCF_000523025.1 Cynoglossus semilaevis | reverse complement strand
GTCATCTCCCATTTTAACGTATTGTGCATCCCTAGTGCCTAGCATATATTGTAGCTGTCGTGGCTGTAAACATAGATGCAAGATCCTCACGATGCAACTATATCTTGTTGTTTATATACCACTGCAATACATGTAAGGATAATATGAAGAATAAATAAACTGTATTTGATTACTGCTACTCCTGATTAAATGTCTGACTTCTTTTCTTTTTT
>NW_007612518.1:0-212 GCF_000523025.1 Cynoglossus semilaevis | reverse complement strand
CTTTAATGTGCTTTCTCTTTTTTGTTCACAAGCAGGGCTTACCCTAATCTCCCAAGGGTCCTTTCCTTCCCTTCAGCTTTCAAAGCTGAATTTGATAAACAGAAGCTGGGCGAAAGCAATAATATGAATGAAATTATAACCTGCATGCTCATTTCTGTCCTACATTCTCTAGGATTACACTGCACGCATTAAAAATGTAACTAAACCTGTTT
>NW_007612517.1:0-212 GCF_000523025.1 Cynoglossus semilaevis | reverse complement strand
GCGTAAAACCAACAAATGTAAACAAAGGTGTCTCCGGCATATAGCACCGCATGATGCTCAAAAACAAGTTCCATCACGAAATTTGATTTAAAGCTGTACATCGGAATTATGGAGCAAGAACTTTATGATAAATTTATGCGAGATGGCGAAGTAACCACAAAATGCTGTATGTTTAGGATGTCGTAATTTTTCTTGCTATCCTAATGTAAAAT
>NW_007612516.1:0-212 GCF_000523025.1 Cynoglossus semilaevis | reverse complement strand
AAAACCTGTCCATTTTGCGCTAGCTAGTTAGAGGCTAGCTACACCCTAACTCAAGCAGGAGCAAACAGAACCGACAATTATAGTAGTTTATGTGGTAAAAATATATACATATATAATTTTTTTTTTTGCTTTTGTTCTGTCCAATTTTCGGCACTTTTCTTTTAGTTTAATCAATGTTAACTCCTCCCCCCCCTCCCGTTCACCGTGTTCCA
>NW_007612515.1:0-212 GCF_000523025.1 Cynoglossus semilaevis | reverse complement strand
TTTTTTTTTAAATATCTTTGATCTAATTTAGTTTGATCTAAGAAAATATGAATCACATTTGCTCTGGTTCATTGAACAAATACTTGAATCTGGTATAATACTGTTCAATTCCTGTATGAACTCATTCAGTGCTTCCCAACAACTTTGCCCCGACAGATCAATACGGGGAATTCGTCCACTAGGTGGTAGTACATGGCTATAAAAAGGGGGGG
>NW_007612514.1:0-212 GCF_000523025.1 Cynoglossus semilaevis | reverse complement strand
TAACAGTGAGGAAAGATTGAAGAAGTCCAAAAACTGGCACTTCTGAAGGGAACATTTGCAAAAACAATAATGACGTTTCCATACCGGCACTTAATACGGTATCGGCTGCACATTGACCCTAGTTCCCATGTTTGAGTTCATGCTCCAATGTAATGCGCACTCACTTCTCAACTAATGCGCATGAACTAATCCACCTGGAGATGTTTTTTTTT
>NW_007612513.1:0-212 GCF_000523025.1 Cynoglossus semilaevis | reverse complement strand
TTTTTTTTTTAACAATTTCATATAGACCTATATTTATGAAGGAATCAAAATTCCTTATTTAATATGATGTCATTGTTTTACAGGTTGTTGATCATTTAATGATTAATAATAAATCATAATTAAGCCGTTTGTCCATTAATAGTGACAGGATTGGAGTTACATTTACACTACAGTGTGAACACCTTGACATTATAAAGATTAATACCCCTGCT
>NW_007612512.1:0-212 GCF_000523025.1 Cynoglossus semilaevis | reverse complement strand
AAAGATCGACTTCAGTGTTGGTTCTTATACAAAGTAAAAATAATGAGAGCGTCCCAAGTCACAAAAAAACGAGCTCTGTATAAAAACACTTATATAATATTTCATAGAAACTATGTTTAAACTGGCCATTAAATAATTATGTCTCCAACAGTAGGACTTTAAGAGAAAGAAATCCACTAAATGAGTCAGTAATTCAAACATAAGCCATATTA
>NW_007612511.1:0-212 GCF_000523025.1 Cynoglossus semilaevis | reverse complement strand
ACAGACCCATAATGACATCATGTGCAGACATAATTTTAACCATAATTAAAATTACTTTTAAATTCAGTATTTGTAAACAAACTAGACCTGGGGCATAAATGCAGTCATTTGGTATAACTTAATACAGACAAAATATTGTGTTGAAAGAATTGTTTCTCAGTTCCCTAACTAGCACACTGATGTGCACATTCCAGCCCAGTAGGTGGCAGCAG
>NW_007612510.1:0-212 GCF_000523025.1 Cynoglossus semilaevis | reverse complement strand
CTCTGACTGTGTGTGACATTCCAGCCCTCGGGCGGTGTTCCATTAGAACAAGTAAGGCTGCAGTGATGGACGCGGCCACATGGGCTCAGGACCACTTTAAGAAATCGTTAACAATTAATGCCGTCTGTCACTGCATCTAAAATATGCTCCAGGATTCTGTGTCCTGCGGAGAGGAAGTGAACTCTCTCAGAGTTGAGGAAGGATAAAAAAAA
>NW_007612509.1:0-212 GCF_000523025.1 Cynoglossus semilaevis | reverse complement strand
TTTTTTTACAATAAAGAAAAATATAGTTCTAATCTTTATATTTTTAAAATGTTAATGCTATAATGGAAGTAAACTGAATAATACAGTGAATATAATCATATAACATATCAAGTTTCAAAAGGCATATATACTGTATATAACAAAGTAAACATCCTGTGAACTGTTAAACATTTGTACATGTGTATCAGTGAGTGTGTGTGTGAGTGTGTGTG
>NW_007612508.1:0-212 GCF_000523025.1 Cynoglossus semilaevis | reverse complement strand
CCTAATATACTGTGTATATTTATATAAATAAACCTACCACATGACTTACAACAGCAGTGGTACCAGTCAATGACAAGACCTTCATGAAAGTCCTGGCAAACTCGTAGAGGCAGTCGAAGGCATCAGAGTTGGCAGAGCCAGCGAAGCGCAGACCCAGGGCCATACAAGCTCCAGCAGTGATGTAGTCTTGGGCTTGCCTGAGAGGAGGGAGA
>NW_007612507.1:0-212 GCF_000523025.1 Cynoglossus semilaevis | reverse complement strand
TTCTTTAATTAAATAACACATTTTTTAACTAAACTTAACCAAACACTGGATGTGACTTCAGTTAGTTGAATTTCTTTCTAAGCCTTCGGTCCCGTGCTCTCAGTTCCTCCGTCTGCGGGTTTAACACGACCAACAAAAATGTAAGCCCTTGTAAAGTGCAAGGAACCAAAATAGTTTGTTCAGTTTTTGAGCCACTTCATTTTTCTTGTTGT
>NW_007612506.1:0-212 GCF_000523025.1 Cynoglossus semilaevis | reverse complement strand
CAAGGCTGTTTAACTGGACCACTCTATGTTCAAGTACAACAGTTTTAATATAATGTGACACTTTCCTTCAGACTGATCTCTGACAGAGGACTTCCGTCTCTGAGAACTATGTTTGACAATGTCCACTTTAAAGGGAAAGGACATGAGGTAAAAAATAAATTGCAGACCATAAACTGCTATAGCTTCATATTTTTATTTGGAACATTTTTTTT
>NW_007612505.1:0-212 GCF_000523025.1 Cynoglossus semilaevis | reverse complement strand
ACACTTCATGTTCAGGAAACATTTTTGTGAATTGAATTTCCATCCATCACCACCTTGGCTGTCTTTGCAGTTTCTCTCTAATTCAAAGAACATCTCTCGACTTGTCCCCTCTGTTTTTGCTCACCTTCTCTTCCTTCTTTCCACCCTTAAACACAACGTATCCCACCGTACACAGCGTCTACTGTAAAACCTTATCCAGCTCGCTCCAAAAT
>NW_007612504.1:0-212 GCF_000523025.1 Cynoglossus semilaevis | reverse complement strand
AAAAAAAAGGCACCTTCACGAGGCATTAACTCCATAATCTGAAATGATGAAGGAGCTCAAAATAAGGGTCTGTCAGAATGATTCAGACTGAGGCCACGACGGAAAATAGGTCTTGATCTAGAATTCTCTAATAATCTGACTATTCACAACAATTACAGTTACAGAAATGTAGATATTATATAAGATTTTGGTTATCGTCTTTGAAACCTAGC
>NW_007612503.1:0-212 GCF_000523025.1 Cynoglossus semilaevis | reverse complement strand
TCAGCACTTACTTCTTCAACATAATCATGGCCGACAGGCTGAATGTCGTTCTGAAGACCAGCCAGAGCAGATGCAGACAGATCTGCAATGTCAGTTTTGGGGTCTTCTACACCACAAGTGGATGTTAAAGGTTTGGAGGTTTCCATTTTGGTCTCTGCTCTTGTCTCATCCATCTTGACAGTGGTCTGCAATTTATTACCACCTACAAAGTT
>NW_007612502.1:0-212 GCF_000523025.1 Cynoglossus semilaevis | reverse complement strand
CTCTGACACCAAATACATTTTGTGAAAGTATTAGTGTTTGAGTTTTATAAAGGAGGCATCGTAATGTCAGTGGGCCTTTAACAGAATGATACTATTTGAATGCATTTAATGAGTTGCTTTGCTGAGGTGAGTTGGAACAGTCTTTATTAAACTAGTGTTAGTGATCGTCAAGTCCACGCGGAGACAATTCGAGTCACCAATCAGGTGAAAGA
>NW_007612501.1:0-212 GCF_000523025.1 Cynoglossus semilaevis | reverse complement strand
AATATATAATAACTTTTTTCAATTATTTATTGTTCTCTCAGTGTTAGACTGTATCATGACAAGCCTGATATTGACCAGAGTGAGATGTTACCTCCTAACACTGGTGTAATATAACATTTAAACTTTAATATTACTTCACATAATGACGTCATATTTCTCAGCTTCCGTTGCCAATTGGTTTGCTGTTTGTTCAAACATTTATATTAAAATAA
>NW_007612500.1:0-212 GCF_000523025.1 Cynoglossus semilaevis | reverse complement strand
AAAAAAAAAAAAAAAAAAACCCCCGTCCGTGCTGAAGCTGCTGCCGTGACCCCCCGGTGTCACGTGACCTCTGAATTATTCATGTCGCCGCCTGAGCTTCTACGTTGGAGGCGTTGACCTGTCCAGTGGACAGACGTGGTACTGCAGTTCTGATGGATCCACATCAGGACGGGGCCGTGGAAACTCGTTAACGGCTGACACCAAATTAATCT
>NW_007612499.1:0-212 GCF_000523025.1 Cynoglossus semilaevis | reverse complement strand
AAAAAATTGAATTTTATTAACTGACTGATTTATCAGTCTTTTAGAATAAAATAATTTATTTAATAATAGAAATTAAATAGGCATCAAGCAGTACATACTGTGAATGAGTGAATATCTCATTTACATACTGCAGTGTTTTATACCATGTACTTCTCTGGCCTGTACTTTGTTCCCTGAGTATATCATGAAAACAAAAATATTTAAAGTTTTTT
>NW_007612498.1:0-212 GCF_000523025.1 Cynoglossus semilaevis | reverse complement strand
TGGGGTTCGTCATCCTCCGAGAGTGATGTTGTCCTCTCTCTTTGACTTTCTCTTATCTCCTGTATTGTTGGAGGATAGACTTGAGGTTGAACTTGGAGTTCCTCATTCTCTGAGGGTGGTCTTGTCCTCTTTCTTTGTTTCTCACTAGTCCTTTGTGTTCTTGGGGTTAGTTCTGTTGAACTGCTTAGTATGTTCCCCTCTTCTTCCTGTAT
>NW_007612497.1:0-212 GCF_000523025.1 Cynoglossus semilaevis | reverse complement strand
AAAATTAATAATATGTCTCTAAGACACCAATGCTAACAGAACAAGGCCTAAAAATTATTTTATTTTAAAAGTTTACCGAGCCTTAAAAATCCTTTAACAGCCCTTCGATAAACAGCACGGCCGATACCAGTCCGCAAACCGCCTATTTCCGGCTAACCAGTCCTTAGATTATACCATATATTAATTATATTCACATAATTATAAATGACAGA
>NW_007612495.1:0-212 GCF_000523025.1 Cynoglossus semilaevis | reverse complement strand
TTTTTTTTTTCATTTTTGATTTGGACACAGCTGCTTGACGACAGCTTCAGGGGACGTTGGACAGGACGCTTCTCCACGACTTCAGTCAAACTATTGAATCTGACGCCTCGTCACTCGAGTCTTACTTTTATTCAAGACTTTAACCAAGTGCCGACCACGGCGGTAACTGTTTAACAGGACGATGAAAATATTCAACATTCTTCACACGGACG
>NW_007612494.1:0-212 GCF_000523025.1 Cynoglossus semilaevis | reverse complement strand
CGCCCCCCCCCCCAGCCCTAACACTGCAGCTACACCTGCACCAACATCTCATCTTCAAAACTTGTGAACTAATGTTCGTCCCTGGGACAGATTACTGGAGCGAGAGTGACCACGAGGACCTGGAGATGACCTCCATGCAGCAGCAGGACAGTCCTCCACCGCCGTACGACACCTTCCCCAGAGCAGCCTCGGTGAGTTTGTGGAGTAGACTC
>NW_007612493.1:0-212 GCF_000523025.1 Cynoglossus semilaevis | reverse complement strand
AGAGAGAGCACTCCAGCAGCTGATGATTCAGCATCTGCTGTCCTGCTTATGTAAGACACCGGCCCCTCCTGGACAGACGACGTGGTTGAGTGACTGACCAGACGAATGAATGGACGATAGAACAACTTAAGTCTCAGCCTTGACTGACAGATATTGAGTACCAGTATTTATGTCCTAGTGTTGGTCAATACAAGTGTTGTACTTAAGACGTT
>NW_007612492.1:0-212 GCF_000523025.1 Cynoglossus semilaevis | reverse complement strand
TTTTTGTGGCTAACTTCATAGTTGTTTTGTTTTTTGTCCCTAACTTATTATTACTTATTATTTGTTTGTTTTGTTTTTTTTAGCTAATTTCATAGTTTTTTGTTTTTGGCTGACATCATAGCTGATGATGAAATCCCTAATTGCAACTGGTTAGAGTTTAGAATTTTGGTGCATATTTACGAGCAATATTTCTGTTGTCTTCAAATAAAATT
>NW_007612491.1:0-212 GCF_000523025.1 Cynoglossus semilaevis | reverse complement strand
AAAACTCTTTTAGACAGTGCGTATAAATGACAACATGTCAATTTACCGTGTGTTTGAGCAACAGTGAGTGTGGAATTATTAGATATACAGTCGTTCTGCTGTCTGTTACCCCTGTGGGGTATTTCAAACTACAATATACACATTATACAATTTAAACTCAGAGAAATTACTTCAATCTTTTCCACAAAAAAAAAAGGAAATTAATTTTAGTC
>NW_007612490.1:0-212 GCF_000523025.1 Cynoglossus semilaevis | reverse complement strand
ATTTTTAATACTTTACTTAAGCCTCCTTGTTGCCTGATCTTCTCATGTCGGTCCTGTCAATTTTTCTGTCACTGCATTATGCTGCTCATACCATCTGAATACTTCCTGTATCTGTTTCAAATAAAAAGCCAACTAGCTTTTCAATTAATAGAATCTTTTAATTTATTAAAAAAAGCTTTCACTATGAAACATTTGCAGTTAAAAAAAAAAAA
>NW_007612489.1:0-212 GCF_000523025.1 Cynoglossus semilaevis | reverse complement strand
GTTCATTACTATAATATTCAACACCAGTTACTTGTTAAAGTTTGTGCAATTTTGTGAAATGTTTTGTAAAAGTGTTATTCAATAAATTTTAAGTTAAATTTCAAATTTCATAATGTTCTTGTGCTTCTTTACACCAAAACAAAGGAAATACATGATATTTTGGTTATTTCTAGCTAAGTATGCTATAATTTTAATGGTCCGGCCCGCGATGT
>NW_007612488.1:0-212 GCF_000523025.1 Cynoglossus semilaevis | reverse complement strand
AGGCCAAAATAAGTAACAACAATAAGCACCTTGAAACAAGGCTAAAACAAAATTACACATACTGTATATTTAAAGGTAGTGAATTGAAGTCATTCACCTCCATCCTCCCCGCGTATCCCATCCAACAGGGCACATGCACACTCACACTCAAACTCTCTTTCAAATGATGTCCAGCTGTCATCAGATGTATGGCTAGGTTGCGCTGGATCGTG
>NW_007612487.1:0-212 GCF_000523025.1 Cynoglossus semilaevis | reverse complement strand
GTTATGGGCCTGAGGTTTTTAATGTACACAACTTCATGTTGAAAACAGAAATTCACCGATTGTAAAATTCTGGGGCAATACTAAGATCTATGCTTAAAATAAAAACTCGGCCGATGCCGATATATTTTTTTTTGTTATTTATTCGCTCTTTTTTACAATTGCATAGAACTAACATCGTGTGAATGTTTCGTTATGAAGAGATATGTATTTTG
>NW_007612486.1:0-212 GCF_000523025.1 Cynoglossus semilaevis | reverse complement strand
GAGTTTCAGCCTACATTGAAACGGGCTGTCTATGATCTTCCTCTTGAAGCGGTATAACTCAGCAGCAGGTTTGATGGAGGCCAGGGTCTGCAGGGGCGTCAGAACCCATTCCTCCAGGAGCACCTCCACCAGTCCAGCCTGGGCCCACTTTGATTGGAGGAGTAAAGGCAGCGGCACGGACACGGTCACTGAGCAGTCGCTGAAAAAAAAAA
>NW_007612485.1:0-212 GCF_000523025.1 Cynoglossus semilaevis | reverse complement strand
AAAAGTTGAGGTAAACAAATAGTAGGTTTACCGCAACTTAGCTCAGATCAGTTACAGTAACAGCGCGATTGTACTTTGTGAACAGTGATTTGAAGTATAGTATGTAGTATTTATGCCAAATACTGCACCTGTTTCAACAAGTGACAAAACTATATATATAAGTATGTTTTAGAATACAGTAAAAATAAATACTTTCTCTCATGGAAGTACTT
>NW_007612484.1:0-213 GCF_000523025.1 Cynoglossus semilaevis | reverse complement strand
ATAAAAATAAATAAATAACAATTAATCCTGATCAATTGTCATCGCAATTTATCACAATAAATTGTCTTTGCAATTTATCAGGATTAATCACAATCGCAATTAATCACGATCAATCATGACCAACACACCTGAACACAACTAACTTGTGTTCTTTGTTGCTGGAACACGCGTTCGTACCTGTTGGTTACGTAGCTGTTGCTCACGCTCTCCACG
>NW_007612483.1:0-213 GCF_000523025.1 Cynoglossus semilaevis | reverse complement strand
ACCCTAATCTGATCTAATGTAATGTAACATCAATTTCATTAAATCTAATCCAATCTGATCTAATCCAATTTCAATGCTTGGATGATCTATATGAACCCACATACAGTAGAGCAAAGGCACACCTCATAGTCAGTTAAACTTCAGTGATCACATCCTGTTCCATGACCTAAATAATATTCATCAATGTTTATCCTCATCGTCATTGGTCTGGAG
>NW_007612482.1:0-213 GCF_000523025.1 Cynoglossus semilaevis | reverse complement strand
CCCTCTTGGCCTCTGGGACACAGGTGACACCTCAGATTGCCATGGCAGCACAAATGGCAGCTCTCCAAGCAAGGGCACTAGCACAGACTGGTATCACTGTGCCCAGTTACTACAACCCATCTGCCGTAAACCCCATGAAATTTGCCGAGCAGGAGAAAAAAAGAAAACTACTCTGGCAAGGAAAAAAAGAAGGGGTATGATACAATTTTTGTG
>NW_007612481.1:0-213 GCF_000523025.1 Cynoglossus semilaevis | reverse complement strand
GTGATGGTTGTGAGGAGGTGATGACAACTAATAGCACGAGCAGCTGGAAGGGACAGCAACACCGGAGGTCTTCAACAACAAGCATAACTGAGGTACAAATACCGATGCACAGATATGAGTACATCCCTGATAATATGGCAGCAAAAGACCATAATTCAGTTTGAAAAAAATTTTGCCAACATTGGTTCAGAATAGGGATTATACCGATACTGA
>NW_007612480.1:0-213 GCF_000523025.1 Cynoglossus semilaevis | reverse complement strand
CACCCACTAAATTTAAAAAGGAAAAATGATTGTACATACAGTATATAAGCCACATTTCTCTTTAAGTTTTAACAGCTCTTGTAAAAGCAGCAGAAATGCAAAACAAAAACTTTTCCAAGGTTTTCTGATAAAACCCAGGAAACATGCTAAAGAATGTGAGCAGGCTTGGCTTGGTCCAGTGGTTCCTAATTATTTTCTGTCATGCCCCCCCGC
>NW_007612479.1:0-213 GCF_000523025.1 Cynoglossus semilaevis | reverse complement strand
CATCATTATGCTAACATCGGGCATATTATCGGACAGCCCTGGGTGGCAGTTCTGGAGTCTCCTGCTGTCTCATCGTTGGGTCTTTTCTCCACTATTTCTGAGCTGTAAAGAGGAGCAGATGGAAGAGTTAATTTTTCAAACGACCTGTGACCTGGTACTAAAACGATCTGATCACAGTATTGGTTTTAAAGGATTGGGTTTTTTTTTTTTTTT
>NW_007612478.1:0-213 GCF_000523025.1 Cynoglossus semilaevis | reverse complement strand
TTTCACATTCATTGCAGGAACTGGTTATTTAGGATTTTATTTTGAAACTAGATTTATTTTGAAGGGTTGAAGCTGGTCTGGGCGTGTGTGTATAGTGGAGCAGCTACACTGCTGGTCAAATAAACTCTGGGCTGTAAAACGTGCTCTCAGGGCATGGATTTGACTTTTTCGCTAGTAATTTTTCATTTGCGTCCACTGGTCTGGTCAACATTA
>NW_007612477.1:0-213 GCF_000523025.1 Cynoglossus semilaevis | reverse complement strand
GCAGGTTCTGACCTCTGACCTCTGCCCTCGTCAGTTTGTTGTTGTTGTTCCTTCCATCACTGTAACCAGACTACAGGCTGGGACTGGTACTGCAGGGTTTTATTCTGCCTCTGTTTAACTCCCCTGTTGGATTCTGGGTAATTAGCGACTTTACCCAGAAACCAACTGTAGGAAGATGTTTCGCACATGTTTATTTTGGTAGAAAATAATTGC
>NW_007612476.1:0-213 GCF_000523025.1 Cynoglossus semilaevis | reverse complement strand
TTTAAGTGTAAAGAGCTGTTTGGATCAGGAGAACACTGAACTTTAAATGGGCTTTTCTACGTATCTGCTCATAAACACTAACATTCCTGAACACATGTTCAACATCCTCGAACAGAAAAGAAATGAATCTTCTGCTCTCTGTGTCTCTGTAAACAAACGTTTGGGAAAAATGTACAGCGTACTTCAATACTTATCTCTACAGTATATATATGT
>NW_007612475.1:0-213 GCF_000523025.1 Cynoglossus semilaevis | reverse complement strand
TCCATGTGCCAAATACCATTTTAATGTGTTTAGAATCACTGTAATTCAGAAACATTTCAAAAGCCCTTAAGACTTTGTTAGACTGCAAAAGCCTCTAATAATGTAAAAACAGTGTTGCTTTTTTTCCGGTAAAGCCTTCAATGAGGTCAGAACGCTAGTATCTTGGTTTTTTAAGCCATACAGTATGACAATGCAAATTTTTGCTTCGACATA
>NW_007612474.1:0-213 GCF_000523025.1 Cynoglossus semilaevis | reverse complement strand
TTCATCATGGCCGTAGCCTCGTGGTCCAGGCAGGAGCGGTTCCGTAGAAACGAGTCTAGACACACAAATATATTATCGCGCACCTCCAGCTTACTGTCAACAGGGGGGAGGGGGTGGGAATCCAGAGAGAGACGGCGGAAACATGGGTATTTATCTGTAGCATTCTCCGTACAATCCCCTGATAATTAAAATAAATTAATAAAACGAGCTGCA
>NW_007612473.1:0-213 GCF_000523025.1 Cynoglossus semilaevis | reverse complement strand
GATATCATTCCATCTGTCAAACAGCTACAACAGCAATCGGACAGAGAAAGTTTACTTTACAAGACCAGAGTTTGGGCCAGAAACGCCTTGGAAGAAAGCTATGCAGCGCTTTGCGAGGAGGAGGTGGCTCGAGAAAAGGCCACATGGCTCAGGGAGAGAAATAATTATGGCTCAGTTGGTTCCGATGAGATGCAATATTCCTTTGGCTCTGAC
>NW_007612472.1:0-213 GCF_000523025.1 Cynoglossus semilaevis | reverse complement strand
AATGGTACTTCAAAAATACAGTTTGTGTGTAACTGTGAATGAATCAATTAAACCCATTACAGCCATTCATTAGTCATATGTCTTTAAAGCAACGAGTTGTAAATTGTAATGCTAGTAATGTTATTATATATAATATATATATACATCAGGGTTTTGCCTTTTCTTTGGTGTAGATTAATAAAGAAATCCCTTTTTTTTTAAATTAACAAAAAA
>NW_007612471.1:0-213 GCF_000523025.1 Cynoglossus semilaevis | reverse complement strand
AGTGTGACATATATGGCTTGAGAAGAAAAGACACAAAGGTCTCCGACTGCTGCTGAGAGTGCCCAGGGTCTCAAAGGTTCTCTTGGATTTGGTCATTGTGTTTAAATAGCGCTGTGTTGATGGTATTATGCAATAAATATTAAGAGCTTTAAGGCTTATGCCACTTATATACAGTATAGGAATATAGTATAACTGTTACAGGGAACCTCTTCT
>NW_007612470.1:0-213 GCF_000523025.1 Cynoglossus semilaevis | reverse complement strand
GTGTGTGTGTGGGCTGTGTTTTTAATGAGCGCCACAGGAAAAACAGAAAAATAACAGAGTTAGAGTAAAAGCCTGCTTGTGTTGACCTGAAGAATTAACAGGGGATTAGGAGAAAAGAGAGGAGACGTAGAACTCCAGCCTTCGTGACGCAGTTACAGGAAAAACAGAAGGTTTGTCTTTGTCACTGTGACACAGTAAACCACCACACACACA
>NW_007612469.1:0-213 GCF_000523025.1 Cynoglossus semilaevis | reverse complement strand
CACATATTGATATAGATACTGTATATAGATATAGATACATACACACACACATATAAACATATATACAGTACACATATACTGTAAATACAAATACAATGTGAATATATATATACATATATTCACATATATACTGTATGTACACATACATACACATACATAGAAATATTAATTTAAAGATAAAGCTGAGAATGGATTCTAAGAGTAAACCATCAA
>NW_007612468.1:0-213 GCF_000523025.1 Cynoglossus semilaevis | reverse complement strand
TCTTGGTGGTAAATAACACTGTGTCAACATCAGGTAGACACAAAGTTTTAAGTCTCCTGAATTCATGGGCAGTGATTTATTGGACTCATTAACATCCATCTACTCCATTTTTTATTACCTCGTCTCGATTTCCAGCGATGCGTTCGCTGCCTGTGCGAACCATCAGTGATGGGGAGTGGGGACAAAAATATCACAGAGAAAGAGGTGTGATCT
>NW_007612467.1:0-213 GCF_000523025.1 Cynoglossus semilaevis | reverse complement strand
TTTGGCTAACTGTCGCTAACTGTAGTTGTAGTTAGAGTGTTTGCTAATTCTTAGCTAACGTAGTTTATTTTTTTCTGGATTTTTGGTACCTTTTAGCTTCTTGGAGGTTCTTGCTTAATTTATTTCTTTGTCCCTAGCTACTGTTACATATGGATAAAGAACAGTGCTCATAATTTATCTTGGTTAACCTAGTAAACTCTTGCTGACTTTATT
>NW_007612466.1:0-213 GCF_000523025.1 Cynoglossus semilaevis | reverse complement strand
TATATCAGCATTGTGTTCATCTAAACAGGCCCAGGTCTAACAATTGTTTGGTGGTGGACCATGGGACTTTTTAAAATGTAAAATATGCACCGTGGATATGTTACGTCTTTGCAACATTGGAAAGCAGGCAGGACCTAATTGCAACACCAGAAAGATGTGAATCAGGACCAGGAACACAGAACAACAAACGCTAGACTCTGAACTATAAACTCT
>NW_007612465.1:0-213 GCF_000523025.1 Cynoglossus semilaevis | reverse complement strand
CAACTGTTTTTCATAGTTGGAAAGTTTTCGTTTTTAGTTAGTTTTGTAGACTTTCTGAAAATTTGGTTCATCTTTTTATAGACATCAGGGACATGATAGGTACGAAAATGAAGTCCAGTTTACCTGGCCCAGATCTGGCACATAGAAATTAAGATATGGAAGTCCAAATATGGGCGTGTTGTTTTAATCTGGTTAAAACTAACCAAGTTTTTT
>NW_007612464.1:0-213 GCF_000523025.1 Cynoglossus semilaevis | reverse complement strand
ATGAATTAATTAGCCAGGGCGTGTTAAATATTTTTCTTCTTTTTTGAAACAAATCATTATAACTCTTTGGTGCCATCTGGTTTTTTTCTTTTCTTTTTTTTAATCCTAATGCTTTAAATGTTTTTTATGTTTAAAAATCTAACCTTTTTTTAAAAAAAAGGTTAGAAAACAGTTCAAGTAAATTCATCAGTCATTGACCAAATTATGATTTTA
>NW_007612463.1:0-213 GCF_000523025.1 Cynoglossus semilaevis | reverse complement strand
ACTCCCATCTGCTGGTATTTTCTCCTACACTTCTTTTGCAAACGTCCATGAGAGTTTCCCACCGGGGTTTGTGCCATGACATCATCACAAACATGCAACAAACCCTGAGCGGACTAGATTCAATGGTGATGAAGGGCAGCGTCCCCCACAATCCGAGGGCCCCCTAATTGCTTTATGTAATATTTAAGCCCCAATGATGCACTTCTTCCTAGA
>NW_007612462.1:0-213 GCF_000523025.1 Cynoglossus semilaevis | reverse complement strand
TAATTCATTCTCAACATGTGCTTTCTTAATATACCATCATCAAATATTATGTTAATTTTATTCACCATTAAATATCCTGTTGTATAGACATAGCTTTCTCCACTAGATAAGTTAAATATATACCGTTTATATATGTTTAAAATCTGTCTACTCGCATTGTAAAAATTCATGTACAAAATGGGACTTGTTTCAACTTATTAAACTAATTATTAA
>NW_007612461.1:0-213 GCF_000523025.1 Cynoglossus semilaevis | reverse complement strand
TATTTAAATTATATGGTTGGTTGATTGCATGATGAATTAAAGAGCCATTTTTCTTACAAAAGAACCTCATCCAACGGTGATGAGGGCTGAAGCTCTAAGGCACCTTCAAGACCAGACAGGCCGGAACTCGCTAATGAAGTGGTCACATTATTATATTCACCTCCAGGGATTTAATTCAATTTATAGTCCAAGCCTGTTCTACAAGTGCTTAAG
>NW_007612460.1:0-213 GCF_000523025.1 Cynoglossus semilaevis | reverse complement strand
AACAGGATTTCTTGAAGTAATTCATTATGCATGCAAGCTTTCGTACTAGCCTAGTTTTCCATAGGTTCCTATGAGGGAAAACTTTGTCTTTTACTGATTGGAGAAAAATCCTGATTAAGAAAACATTTTTTCTCTCTTGGCAGAAGTTAGTCTCACTATAACATCACGCAGTAATGGTGCAACTCGTTTAGACTTCTAGTGATAATGAAGCAC
>NW_007612459.1:0-213 GCF_000523025.1 Cynoglossus semilaevis | reverse complement strand
ATAATAAAAAAATCACAGTTATTTTTACAAAGAAATGTCTTTGTTTTGTTTTTACATTAGCAAACTTCTTATTCAAATGTGTTTTATTATTATATATATGTGCAATAAGTGATTTTTTTAGAGATGTGATTGAAAAGCCATGGAAAACTGTAGCTAAGAAGTGTACAAACAGGAATGGAGGTTTAAACAGTCCTTTCCTCTTATTTGTTATCA
>NW_007612458.1:0-213 GCF_000523025.1 Cynoglossus semilaevis | reverse complement strand
TTTTACCTATGAAAAAAATCAGTTTGATTCCAGTTGATTGTTGGACCAAACGTCCATCCTGACCTCGGTCACTGACCACAGCGCTCTGTATGTTTCCAGGCCATACTCCTGATGATCTTTGGCATCACTATGGGAATCGTCAGCATGAGTTTCATCATCTATGTGTCGGTACAAGGGTACTAACTCTCTAACGCTCTCCGTCGCGTTAGAGAC
>NW_007612457.1:0-213 GCF_000523025.1 Cynoglossus semilaevis | reverse complement strand
ATATACACACATAAACATGTGTATATACACACACATACGTTATACACATATATATGTATATACTTATATAAATACATATATATGTACCCCTTATGTTAGGGGTACATATATATGTATATATTGGGGCTTATAAAATGAACACATTAATCATCCGATTAATTAGTGAAGAATAAGAAATCAGTAATTTCAAGTTACCAATGGTACCTGAACGCA
>NW_007612456.1:0-213 GCF_000523025.1 Cynoglossus semilaevis | reverse complement strand
GTGAATTTTACAGTACTGGCTGTTTCCATTGTTAATATCCAGTTCTACTCTTCCTTTTACTTTATTTTGCTCTGTGTGAATACCCAACAAATCCTAAAATGAAAAGGAAAGACATATTAAAACTTGGAATTCAGCTGTTTAGTTTCATATTTTATTAGGTTTAATGTTTAATGTTTAAAAGAATGTGTTCTTACCTTCCAGACAGACGATACA
>NW_007612455.1:0-213 GCF_000523025.1 Cynoglossus semilaevis | reverse complement strand
AACATAACCATCAATCCAAGTCCAACCAATCAGGTCCCGCCTCCTCAGCCATGTTTAGATCGTATGTTTATTCCACTTCCTTTACATTGAAAGTTCATACTGACACAACTATAATGACATGTAGAATAAACGACTTGACGAACAGCGAATCAAATCAGAAGATTTAGAAAACAACAAACACATTTATACAATATATTTATATATATTTACATA
>NW_007612454.1:0-213 GCF_000523025.1 Cynoglossus semilaevis | reverse complement strand
CTGAAAGTGATATTTTAGTTGACAGGTTGGTTAAACGTATGAAGCTATTCTGTGCTCTCTGCTAATGTTTAGCATTCCCTAAGTACCCATTGAGGTAAAACTGCCCAACTTGCATTACATTTGTATTGTCTTTAATTATAACCAGATGTATCACAGTAGCAGCAGTTGGAGATTGGGTAATATGGGCCCCCTTTGAACAAAGTTAGCTCAAAC
>NW_007612453.1:0-213 GCF_000523025.1 Cynoglossus semilaevis | reverse complement strand
AAAAGGTCTCGCTGCACGATTTCACTTTAGTTTCATATTTTTATCCTTAGGGTATTGCTTTAAAATTAATTACCTTTTAAAATAAACACATCTGTTAACACCTGAACCCATCTGCCTAAGATTCCTGATTATGCAAATAATTGTCTAAGCCCAATAGTGACATCTAGTGGTCAATGTTTGTGCAACACCAAGTAAATCTTGGTGAAAATGACA
>NW_007612452.1:0-213 GCF_000523025.1 Cynoglossus semilaevis | reverse complement strand
TCCACTTGAGCGTACAGCTTCAGCCAGGAGATGGGCGTCTCAGGACAGAGGTTCCAGTCCAATGCCTGGAGGACGAAGAGGAAAATGTGGAGGTTGAGACACAGATGTAAAAACAAGGACATTTGCAAAACTCTTATGACTCAGTAAAAACCGAAAACCAGATTAAAATAGATCAAATATGACTTCACTCTTTGAAATCCTTTATTCAGATTT
>NW_007612451.1:0-213 GCF_000523025.1 Cynoglossus semilaevis | reverse complement strand
ACCCCACACGACAGTGTCCGTGTCCAGACCAGGGCCATGTGTCTGGATGACCCGTCGACTACGGTCCTCAGACATGACCGTAGAAACCACATTGTCGGGTGGGTTTGGAACCCCGTGGCCACATTTCTAATAAGACGTTTAGCCGTCTATTTTCATGATGAATGAACAATTTTCCTTCCATTGATGAGCAATTTTAGCTTTATTTGTAGCGAG
>NW_007612450.1:0-213 GCF_000523025.1 Cynoglossus semilaevis | reverse complement strand
TCAGCTAGCTTGTTTGGGGTTTTTTTTAGACCTGAGGTGAGTGTATTTTTTAAGATCTTTTAATAATTTTTGTTCTTTTTTTGGGCCATTTTAATTGAGGACCAACCGAGAAATTGTCTAAATCAGTGATGACGGACAGTCCGTCAGTCTGGGTCTATGATCGGATTTTACTGTCACTCTCCCCCCCCTCTCTCTCTCCCCACCTCCCTCTCT
>NW_007612449.1:0-213 GCF_000523025.1 Cynoglossus semilaevis | reverse complement strand
CCCCGGGCCTTGAGTTTGACACGTAATTTAATTCATCAAACCTCGTTCCAGGTCAGGTTGTTTATTCCCAGGCATCAAATCAGGATTGAAATCTACAGCTGTCTTATTATGGACGGTAACAGTCTCATTTCTTTGTTGGCCAACAAAAACAGACTAAATGCGTGTCTGCCCAGTGTATTGTAAATAAGTGTGGGTGTGAATGTGCGTGTGTGT
>NW_007612448.1:0-213 GCF_000523025.1 Cynoglossus semilaevis | reverse complement strand
TTTTTCAAGTTTTCAAGAGCACCAACTTTAAGTGCAGGTCGAACTGATCCGGTTTGGATCGGAACGTTGTCTCCGGAGACGTTGGTGCGTTGGGGGTTTGGGTTTTTCTACAGCTTGTATTTGACGGCGGCCGCTGTGTGTCGTGAAAAATGTGACCGTATGAGAGTTTCACGGAATAAAGTGTAAAATACGAGGAAGCGATCCAAACGCGGT
>NW_007612447.1:0-213 GCF_000523025.1 Cynoglossus semilaevis | reverse complement strand
AAAAAAAAAAAATTCGGCAATTTAATGTAAATAATTTTAAGAAATCTAGTCATTGATTTTTCGATGAATTTAATTATTTATTTTAAATAGAATACCAGTTCTATTTTTTTTTACCAGTGGCACTCAAATAGAGGTTCATGGTCCCCATCTGGTCCATTTTGGTTTTTTTTGTTTTTTTTTATTCTTGTATTCATTTGAATCAATGTCAGATTG
>NW_007612446.1:0-213 GCF_000523025.1 Cynoglossus semilaevis | reverse complement strand
TGCCTACTTGGCAAAGCTGCTTCTACACATTCACCGAAACGTTTTTTATTAGACAAAATACACAAAGAAAAGCTAAAAATTGTTACAATACAGCATATCTTTTTAAAAAGCATAAAAAGAAATAGGGAAAATTTACCGACGTGTTTTAATGGCTGTATGTAAGCGCGCTAACGTCAATTTAAAAAACAAAATAGTTCCTTTCAAAATAAAAGC
>NW_007612445.1:0-213 GCF_000523025.1 Cynoglossus semilaevis | reverse complement strand
CATTCCCATTGTTTAACCACTCTGAAAAGCCGGCAGTGACTATCACCACATTTTTACTTACATTTAAACTCAACTTTAGTGTCAGCACAACAATTGAAGTGACATTTGACATCTTAAAAAAAAAGAAAATCCTATTTTTCTTTTCTGCATCAAGAGTTTTAATATTTCCCACAACTGTCTGGCCTTGATCACTGGTTCATACCAAAAAAAAAA
>NW_007612444.1:0-213 GCF_000523025.1 Cynoglossus semilaevis | reverse complement strand
TTTTTTTCCGCCACATCTCATTAAGCTGCAGCGAGCGTGTTTGGCCCGGACCGTGTCGGTGAATACATTTGTTTACATGCACAACAAAGTGGTTCATGTTCAGTGTCTGCTCAGCTCTGTGTGTTTATCCCCGACTCCCCAGACGCACCGTGAGAGTAGCCATAATTAAAGACACAGAAATGAAAGCATTGAGTGAACGAACGCAGCCACGAG
>NW_007612443.1:0-213 GCF_000523025.1 Cynoglossus semilaevis | reverse complement strand
ACACACACAGAAAGACGGCAGTGAGACTAACAAATCTGTATTAAAATATATATATTTTATGTTTGCTTTTAGTAACAGACCAGCAATGTTGATGGATGATATGAAGGCAGCAGCCAGAGCCAGGGATTCAGGCAATGATGAAGGTGTGAGGCCTCCGCCCATGAGCACCAGACCTCCAACAGCTGTCAGACCTGAACAGCCAGAACATCATGA
>NW_007612442.1:0-213 GCF_000523025.1 Cynoglossus semilaevis | reverse complement strand
ATACTCCAGACATGTCTGAGAACATAAAAAATGAGAGGTTACCTTCATTGACTCACTCTCCTCCGTTTGTCTGTGTCATGTCTTCTCACTGGCCTATTTGTGTCCAGGTGGAGGAACATCACTGTGAACCTTGACCACAAAAGGCTGGAGGAGACAAAGAAGTACAGCGTGACCACTTGACACTTCTTGAACTTTTCTTTTACTGCCACACAA
>NW_007612441.1:0-213 GCF_000523025.1 Cynoglossus semilaevis | reverse complement strand
GTACTAGTTTTGGTAGTAATAGTTGAAGTGTATTAGTAGTAGAAACAAAAACAGAACAAATGTTAAATATTTATAAATGTGTTTTTATTGATGAGTTCAACTTGAATATTTAACAGTTGAATCTCTTGTTGACTGTCAGTGGTCAGTGGTTTGAATCCTTCTAGAACCTTCAGTCATGACATCATTGACTTTCTCTTACAGGACTTCACACTC
>NW_007612440.1:0-213 GCF_000523025.1 Cynoglossus semilaevis | reverse complement strand
ACGTATACGCAGTGAAATATTCTTCCAGCTCTGAGCCACGGTCCGGACTGAAGGACGCGTCACCAGGTGATGAAGAGGTCGAGCTTTAGGAGTTTTTTCCTTTGGTGATGTCTCTCAGGGAAATGATCCTGGGAGCAGCTCTTCAACCATTGTTTTCCCCATTCCTCCTCCCACAGTAATAAACCTCACACACATGTAAACGTCCGTCCCACT
>NW_007612439.1:0-213 GCF_000523025.1 Cynoglossus semilaevis | reverse complement strand
GAGTAGCTAACAAATACTCTCACGGTACTTTTTTTTTTCTTTTCACCACGGTCGTTTCTTCTTCTTGTGTTCCTGCTCTGTCATTAGTTCTGTTTTTTTTTTCTTTAACCAGCTGAGCGGTTTTTGTCTGTTCATGCTGTAAAAATAAGTTTTAACCGGGGATGTCCGATATTAACATAATTATGAATCTGTGAGAATCGATATCGGTTTTTC
>NW_007612438.1:0-213 GCF_000523025.1 Cynoglossus semilaevis | reverse complement strand
AGCAGTAACGTCTGTTGGTTCCGTGTCTGTGCTGCAGCCTAAACCTCGGAGAGTCTTCGAACCAAACACCTACGTCGTGCCAACGGAGAAGAAACGCTCGGCTCTGCGCTGGCAAATCAAGAACGACCTGGCCAACGGGCTCCTCCCTCACAAATACAGCTACAGATTTTAGACACAGTTTTTCTACAGAACTACAGACAATTTTATTTTTTT
>NW_007612437.1:0-213 GCF_000523025.1 Cynoglossus semilaevis | reverse complement strand
CGTGCTTTGTGGTTCGGTAATAATTTAATGTTAGCGTCTGTTTACCTTTGTGGTTGGACAGGGCTGTTGAGGTTAGGCTGTTTTTATCAGTCATTACGACGTTGGTATTTTTGTTTACGCTCGCATTTCTTCCTGATGCAACGCTCCTTATGTTTTACCAGGGTTGACACATAGGGGGAGGTAGAGTTATTCCTGGGAACTATGGTAATTTAG
>NW_007612436.1:0-213 GCF_000523025.1 Cynoglossus semilaevis | reverse complement strand
AAAAAACAGCATAAAATCCGGCATTCACATATCACAGTATTTCAATCCTGTAAAGTTGAAACTTTTTTTTTCTCACACTGTTTGTCGGCTAAAGATCCTAACATGTTGCATTGCACTTGAAATGATATTATATGAAGAATCTTTAGAGGCAAAAAGTACAATAATTGATTATCCGTCCTTAAATGTGTGTAGCATAGAACCAGGTGCCAACAG
>NW_007612435.1:0-213 GCF_000523025.1 Cynoglossus semilaevis | reverse complement strand
AGATTTTGTACAGTCCATATAAACTCCTCCTGTCTTCCCGAGATTAAGGTTAAATTCTAACTGTCAAATAGACTACGTCCCAGGTCTGTTGTCGTCTTAGTTAGCTCTAGTGTCTGTGATTAACTCGTAACTAGTGGTAACTCGTTTCCATCGTGAAAAAACAAACACAAACAAAAGACAAATAAAAAAAAAAACTCCTGTTTTCCATCACTC
>NW_007612434.1:0-213 GCF_000523025.1 Cynoglossus semilaevis | reverse complement strand
GATGTAATAATGAATAGAGTTCAAACAACAGTACACCGAGAGAAACAGAAAATAATTAAAGTACACGTGTTAAAAACACAACAAAGGACAAGGAAAAATATATGAGATAAAATACTGCAGTTGCAGAAAATACTTGCCTGCATACTGGTACGTACTTTATACTGCACAAGGTCACAGACGGTGTAGTATTTGCAGAAATGATAACGGTCCTTT
>NW_007612433.1:0-213 GCF_000523025.1 Cynoglossus semilaevis | reverse complement strand
GCCGTAGCGGGGGAGCTTCCTTCTCCACAGCTTATAGAAAGCAAACAAACTAATCAGAGCCAGCGCTGCAGCTCCTTTCAACTCTGCGGCCACTAGGGCGGCCTGACAGAGGAGAGAGGACGCCGGCCGCTGCCGATGATGACGCAAAGTTCCACGACACAGTGAATCATGGGAAGTCTCCTGTGTTTTAGTGCTTCACCTACAGTCATCAGA
>NW_007612432.1:0-213 GCF_000523025.1 Cynoglossus semilaevis | reverse complement strand
ATGTTTAGCTAGTTTGTGTTAATATTGTAGTTTATTCGCACACTAAAATGTAATAACCTTAGGGCTAATTCTTTATGTTTATAGTATAGATATAGACATTGATTTGGTTTTTGTTTTTTACCTAATATTTGCTTACAAACTTTATTCTTCTGGGTGTTAAGGCCTGGCCCTGAGTTGGCATTTAGTTTTAATGTTTTGTTTTTCTAAAACTTG
>NW_007612431.1:0-213 GCF_000523025.1 Cynoglossus semilaevis | reverse complement strand
TTTTTTTCCATGATTTTTCTGTTTCCATATTTAATCTGACGCCTTCACTGTCCCCTAACCTTTATGCTGGTATTTCCCCAGGTGGGCTGCACACAGAAAAGCAACGCCACTGACCCAGTAATACGAGCGGACGGAGCCGCTCCGCTCTGAAAGCACCGGAGCAGAATATTACTGAGGAACACTCACATCCCCAGGCCCGAAACTGGAGCCTGC
>NW_007612430.1:0-213 GCF_000523025.1 Cynoglossus semilaevis | reverse complement strand
TCGGGACTAAATTACTTTTTCATATGTGAAATGTTTGTTAGTAAACTAATATAGTACATTTTATTGTTATAAAACAATAACAAACTACAGTTGTACTATTATAATTTTTAAACAACAAACAGAAATGCATACTGGAGGTATAGAGGTATAATTATAATCATAACTGTTAAAGTTTACAATAATAATCTTTTCTTATTATTATGTTTGCTGTTT
>NW_007612429.1:0-213 GCF_000523025.1 Cynoglossus semilaevis | reverse complement strand
CTGCTTGATCAGATCTGATCAAGCAGTAAAATAAAGGGTATAGCCAGGACAGAACACCAACCAATCAGTTGGCTGAACACAAGTGTCATGACATCCAATCAAATTAACACCATTAAGATGATTAAAAACACGGTCCAAAGGAAGTTATTCCAGAAATCACAATTCTTCCAGAAACAAGTGAACCCATGTCCAAGGTATTGTTACCTAGTCAAC
>NW_007612428.1:0-213 GCF_000523025.1 Cynoglossus semilaevis | reverse complement strand
ATTGGGGCCGGGAGAACATTGAGATTCCAGTCGGTCCTAGACTGAATTTCAGTGTTTTGGTCCCGTCAATTAACAACTGTTGTTGAACAGTTTCATTAATCTCCAAATCATGAATTTGAAAAACATCTATCATCTCAATCTCTGTGTCGTACCTGTCGGTACTGAGATGATGGAGAGTAATATCTCCCACATGAATGGTTGCTCCTTGTGGAA
>NW_007612427.1:0-213 GCF_000523025.1 Cynoglossus semilaevis | reverse complement strand
AATGTACAGGGTATGAAGCTAAATATTTTTAAAATTTGCATTGAAAATTAACAAATTAGTTATGACTAATTTTTAACCCACAGGCAGAATGACACGTTTTGTATGACCAATTCCACCATCCATTCACTTACAATTGTACACATATGTTAATATAATTGTATTTAGAAATCAATGATTAATCATGAAATTACAATCACAATTATTCAGACCGAT
>NW_007612426.1:0-213 GCF_000523025.1 Cynoglossus semilaevis | reverse complement strand
CACTTTATTCTTAACTTTATTCTAAACTTTGTGGTAATTTTATACATGCATTTTTCTTTTAATCCTCACTCCGGCCCTGACATGTCATCACATTAGTGAAAACTTCTGTGATGAAATCACGTTTTCCTCAGTAAAACCGTGGCGGGCGTCACTGTCTACTATAAAAATAGACGACTCTCCATCACAGCCACTGTTTTTTCTTTCTTTTTTTTT
>NW_007612425.1:0-213 GCF_000523025.1 Cynoglossus semilaevis | reverse complement strand
AAGTGGGGTAGTTGAGCAAACAACATCAGGCCGGTTCTACTCCGCAGCTGACTTTGTATCCACGTAAACGACGGAAGGCCGTTTAACCGGTTGGTATTTAAATGTATAAATATGTGTATTCAGTAACCAAATCGGTACCAGAGAGACTGACCAAATCCTAGAGGAAGTCCAACAGTTTTCAACACGCGGTGCTGCCGTGTGGCGGCCAAAGGA
>NW_007612424.1:0-213 GCF_000523025.1 Cynoglossus semilaevis | reverse complement strand
AAGGTGAAGAAGGAGAAGAGGAGGAAGTAGAAGAGCAGGAGGTGGAGGAGGAGGTGGTATTGGAGGGTTGGATGGGGGTGGGGTTCCCAAGTGTAAAGAGTTTGTGGTCACGACTCAGTGGTCGCATGACCACTGCACTCCCTCACTCCCTGTCAGCAACTGATGAAGAAGAAACAAATGTTTCTCTAGGAAGGTTCAAACCTTCTGCCCTTT
>NW_007612423.1:0-213 GCF_000523025.1 Cynoglossus semilaevis | reverse complement strand
AGGTAAAACTACAACCTCTAAACTACAGTGAATTACCTCAAAATTGCGGAACAAAAATGTCGAAAAGCTAAGATTAGCTAAAAGGTTAGCAGAAGTCAGTCACTGTTTGAAGAGAGATATTAAAATTTAGTTTAAAGAAAACAAATTAGCATTTTTATCCTTAGCATTTCCCATTTATATGCGGCCACTTTTTGATGCAGCAGACCCCTAACC
>NW_007612422.1:0-213 GCF_000523025.1 Cynoglossus semilaevis | reverse complement strand
ACACGGCACCTGAGGTGGAAAGTGAGGGGGCGTGCTGAGCTTATATCGTATTCTGCACTATATTGTTGCGTGGATTACAGTTGGGGCGGGGGCCGTCTGTGTACGTTTTTGTCGTCCCTGCAGTACAGACTGGTGTTGTCTGTGATGTTTGTCTTTAATCGCTGCTTTCTTCTCTTATCGTCTTTCTTCTTCATATTTGGTGAGTAACCCCCC
>NW_007612421.1:0-213 GCF_000523025.1 Cynoglossus semilaevis | reverse complement strand
AATTCATCTGCTGATGTTCTCTGGTTTGAGTGTTTGAATTCCTCCTTGTACTTTACGGAGGTAGATTTAGGCAAGAGAAACAGGAATAAATCAAACTATTAAGCAGTAAAACGACCTTATGAGCTTTAAATTCCTACTGTGAAAGCTGTGAGAGAGAATGTACAGTTTCCTCCATGGAAGCCTGTCTCAGAGTGAAAATAAGCAGCAAAAAAA
>NW_007612420.1:0-213 GCF_000523025.1 Cynoglossus semilaevis | reverse complement strand
CCCTGTCTCACCCCCTCCCTGTCTCACTCCCTCTCTCCTCTGTTTATCTAAGACTTTTTTTACGGCAGCAGACGTGTCAAATACTTTAACACTAAATACAGTTGAGTATAAATATATACAGGGTCAGTTTATACTGTACTACGTGCATATTACAGCAGTACTCAGAGTACTACACGGTGCAGTGAACAAGGAGAATTTAAACACCACTTTTTT
>NW_007612419.1:0-213 GCF_000523025.1 Cynoglossus semilaevis | reverse complement strand
AGTAACACTGGAATATATAGATTTTTTTGATGCTGTTTGCGTTAATGTCAATGCTACCCAAACACTGGGACCCGGACTGGTTGTTGGCCATTTGTTTTTGGGCACAGAGAAAAAAAACAATTTTTAGTAGGGCTGTTAAATTCATTGTAATTTAATTAGGTACTGCAATTAATCAAATTAAAATAATATTAATATTAATATAATTGTGGTTAA
>NW_007612418.1:0-213 GCF_000523025.1 Cynoglossus semilaevis | reverse complement strand
AAGTTTAATTTATTTGTCTTTATTTAGTGAATTGATTTATTGGCTATTACGACGCAATTGTCAGTTTGAAACCTTTTCGTTCAATCCTGAACGATTTGTTTCCTTTTAGAGTGAAATAGCCTTTAGTTAATGCATATTTATTGACCCGAATATTGATCCTGAAGGAGTGGTGATGGTCATGGTAATTATTTGCTGCGATAACACTAATAAGAA
>NW_007612417.1:0-213 GCF_000523025.1 Cynoglossus semilaevis | reverse complement strand
CACAGTGGAGAGGCTGCTGTAGAAGTGGATCAGTGGAGCTGGTCGTTTACCAAACATCTCTACAGCAGTTTGGAGAAATTAGAGGGAAAAAGTCGGACACTTTGATATGATGAAACATTGATGTGGAGCAGTTCAAGTTCAACATTTGATTAAAGTTAGGATTAAAATAAAAGTCCCGGCGACCCTATGAATCCAGATGGGGGCGCCACACAC
>NW_007612416.1:0-213 GCF_000523025.1 Cynoglossus semilaevis | reverse complement strand
TCTTGGTTCTTTGATTTGCTGGCCCTGCCACTTACGTTCTCAAGCAACTGTCAAAAATGTAACCCATATCTTGTATGGCCACAAGAGGTCAGCATCTAAACATGGGCGTTTGAACACTGTAGCTGCACCACTGAAAAAACTGACAGTGTATTTCCATGGAAACACCAGAGATAAATAGTCTCCTTTTCCTATGACAGTTGAGGCATCACTGGC
>NW_007612415.1:0-213 GCF_000523025.1 Cynoglossus semilaevis | reverse complement strand
TTCAGCTCACATGTGAAGTGAAATCCACAGTTGGAACAGGTTACCAAACAGTTCTGTATATCCTAGACAACATGTTGTCACAAGTACACACATGTTGTCACTGGTTCTCCGTGTAATCCTGGACAGAATCCATAACAAAACAAAACTGGGGATTGGAGGTGTAACGCAACCTTTTAGATCCATGACACACATTTTACAACACAAAAATCCCAC
>NW_007612414.1:0-213 GCF_000523025.1 Cynoglossus semilaevis | reverse complement strand
AAAACAGGGTGTGATGCAGGGCACCATTCCATACCTTGGAACATTTCTGACGGACCTGGTGATGATGGACACAGCCATGAAGGACTACACTGAGGTCAGAGTTCGGCAATGTTCATACCATGTGACCTGTGGCATCATAATGACCAGCTGATGTTTTGATCTGCTTTTATTTGCAGGGAGGACTCATCAACTTTGAGAAGAGAAGAAAGGTAA
>NW_007612413.1:0-213 GCF_000523025.1 Cynoglossus semilaevis | reverse complement strand
GTGCATGTCTTCAGTTTTAAGAGCCTTGCATTGAGATTTCTAGTTAAAACAGTGGAAATGTGTAAATGGAATGTAACGCATGTGTTTTCATAGGGATGAGAGTTAACGTTTAAACACCTTTTTAATTGACCTGGTCTGACTGATGGACTGACTCCACAAGTAAACGTTTAAGCATTAATAATGACTAATGAAAAAAAACTACAAACTACAAAT
>NW_007612412.1:0-213 GCF_000523025.1 Cynoglossus semilaevis | reverse complement strand
GACTGACTGTCTGACTGACTGACTGGCAGGTGTAACAGACACACAGGGTTAGTTAAATATTAAAAAAAACTAATTTCCAGGAGAAATTCCAACTTAAGGTTTTTAGTTTTTTTTTTCCTGATCTTTGAGGACAAACACCTCCTTCGAGAAATGACGGCGGTCAGTAGGTGTGTGTTTGTTTACGTGTCTGTTGACACTGGACTTCAGATCAGG
>NW_007612411.1:0-213 GCF_000523025.1 Cynoglossus semilaevis | reverse complement strand
ATTTATTCTCTTCCCTGCACAGTTTTTCAGAGCAGCATACACAAATATTTTTGTGATATTGTAGCGTTACCAAACCACTTCAACATTCCAAAATTGTTCTCCAGAACTCTTTCTAGGTCTGCTGACTGTCCAGGTAAATTCAGACACATGTAATGATACTCAGGCTAAGGTTCTTTGAAGACTAATTTCCAGACTATAAGTCGCTACTATTTG
>NW_007612410.1:0-213 GCF_000523025.1 Cynoglossus semilaevis | reverse complement strand
CTGTTGATCCACTACATCCATTACAACAGATGAATAACAAGGTAGCTGTGGAATAACCATGATTAATCCTAATTCCAATTTTTCATTAATAATTAAGGCACTTTCCTTTCACTATTCCATAGAGTTCCAAGCTATAAAACTATTTTTCCCCACATTGTGTGCCAACAACATTTGTGTTAACTATGTTAGAGCAACGATAAGTGGACGGACAAC
>NW_007612409.1:0-213 GCF_000523025.1 Cynoglossus semilaevis | reverse complement strand
AAAAACTAGCCAACAAATGTGGTAAAATCACCTGATCACAAACAAAAAGCCCCTAAAAAATTGGGACTGACATTTTTTGGACTAAAAAAATGACAAGAACCTGAACGTTTGCCTAGATGTCACAATGACTGCTCAAAGTTTGGCACAAAAAAGCATTAGCATTACCATAACTGAGGGTTAGAAAACTCAAAAGACATTTTGAGTTTGTTAAAT
>NW_007612408.1:0-213 GCF_000523025.1 Cynoglossus semilaevis | reverse complement strand
TGCTGCTCGGTGTCAGAAGTAGCCGACAGGCACAAAGTACTGTTTTGTCTTTGGTGTTACTTTCTGTAATGGCATGGCAGACCTTATGCAACAACACATTTCGCACAGATTGTACAACATTCGATAAATTGAAATGCTAAGTACTGAGCATCTGCTGAGATATGCTGCGGTGCCTGTGACTTTGTTAAAGCTGCTTACAGGGACCGCCCCCCC
>NW_007612407.1:0-213 GCF_000523025.1 Cynoglossus semilaevis | reverse complement strand
TGTTACTGAGATGGGGACTTCTGGCCTCTCCAACTCAGACTTGAGTCACAGACAGAAAGACTTGAGACTCACCCTAAAAAGTCTTGAGACTTCAATGTCAACTCTGGGTTTTGAATCCATGGACTGTCCTTATTTGGTCTTTGATATATACATGTCAGGTTTTCCACATGAAGTAGGGGGGAGAGCGGGGGTGAAAAGTTACGTGACTATTAT
>NW_007612406.1:0-213 GCF_000523025.1 Cynoglossus semilaevis | reverse complement strand
AGTTGCGTTCCAAGACCTACCACGAAAAAGGGAAAATCGGCAAAGTATAGACGAGATAGTTATTGTAGTGTTTATGTATATATTTACCCTTTACAACGCTCCCTAGACTGTGTTACCCTTCCCCACACAATTCCATACACAGTAAAGTTGTATAATGGCCACGAGAGAGTGACTGACAGACGAGGGGAGATGCTACGACACATGAGCCAATCA
>NW_007612405.1:0-213 GCF_000523025.1 Cynoglossus semilaevis | reverse complement strand
GTGTGTGTGTGTGTGTGAACACAAACAGTTAACACACACACACACACTTGGATGAGGCTGATTCTCTGGATGACTGGAGCCAACCAAACTGAAACATAACCACAAAAGACCTCCAGCCCCCCACACTCCCACTCTCTCACTCCTCCCCCATCACTTTATCACTCTCCGACTCTGCCCCCATCCTCACCTCCTTTTCCTTCACCCCCTAAAATA
>NW_007612404.1:0-213 GCF_000523025.1 Cynoglossus semilaevis | reverse complement strand
GTTCAAAACATTGTATTTACTGACTAATATTAGAAGAAAATTAAAAATTAATGTCCTGCATATCATCCTGACAATACTGCAGTACAATGCAGTATTGTCAGGATGGGGTGTTCTCTGGCTGCACATGTGCACAAAGCTTGTACACGAGTCCCAAACTTTGAATCAAAGTGGGGTCTCACACGTCTTTGTTTGCTGCCCCCCCTCCCCCTCCCT
>NW_007612403.1:0-213 GCF_000523025.1 Cynoglossus semilaevis | reverse complement strand
CACTATTCAATAATTATTAAATTTGTTGAGAATAAGAATATTATTACCCAAAATTATTACCAGCACTGTTTATTCCCACTGACTAATAAACTTGCAAGGTGCGTTCAAGTGCCATCAGAAACTTGAGAGTCCAATGATTACGCCAGTTGGTGTTGTACATTTCAGGACAATTTGTATTTTCTATCTTCCCTCCAATTTTCTTAGGCCCCTAGA
>NW_007612402.1:0-213 GCF_000523025.1 Cynoglossus semilaevis | reverse complement strand
CCTAACTTCTATTTTGATGGATGCAGTAACATTCAGATTAGCAGCGATAACATCACTCATAAGGAATTCGCTGTTCACGAGTCATTGAGCAACAGGTCAAGTCGGCCTCGGCCGTATTATGTTCAGTGTTGACATCAAGATAAATGCGTTTGCCTCATAGGTGTAAAAAAAAAAAAAAAGAGAGATATACTGATTTTCTTTTATTTCCACATC
>NW_007612401.1:0-213 GCF_000523025.1 Cynoglossus semilaevis | reverse complement strand
TTAACCTATAATACAGCATATGTTATATACAGCAGTTAAATGTCTAAATGTTAGAAAAACATTTGATAAAAACACCTTGAAATATAAGTTTTTAAAAAATGTACAAACCACAAATATTTAACCCAGGTAAATTAAAAATTATAATAAGGGCTACCTTAAAAAGAAATGTCATCATGTCATTCCCTCACGTGACATCATCAATTCATTGTTTTT
>NW_007612400.1:0-213 GCF_000523025.1 Cynoglossus semilaevis | reverse complement strand
GATAAGTGGACAAAAATGGATGGATGGTGTCAATGACCACTGTAAATGTCAAACGTAAGAAATCTGGAACGTTCTTCAACTGGTAGGGTACAACAGCTCCTCCTACTGTATGTTAATTTTTTTTTGTTTTGTTTTTTCGCTTTTAAATTTCATTGTCCACATCCTCTTACGTGTGCCTTAAATTTAGCATGGTTGTTAAAAATACATCCACTG
>NW_007612399.1:0-213 GCF_000523025.1 Cynoglossus semilaevis | reverse complement strand
TCCCTTTGTTTCTAGTGGATACATTTAGTTTGATGTGGTCTTTGCATGGTATTACCATATATAAGAAATATATAGAAAATCACCAGATGTACATTTTAAAATGTATTGTCAGATACAGATTTAACTCCCTCCTTGTTAGTAAAACAGTTTAGGTGTGTATGTCAGTCGATACCATTCTGTACTGTAATTGTTTATTATCAAATCTATCTAACA
>NW_007612398.1:0-213 GCF_000523025.1 Cynoglossus semilaevis | reverse complement strand
CTTTACACATCTGCCTTACACACAGAAAGGTCCTGGGTTCGAGCGCCAGAGGAGCCACGTTGTTAATGGCGCCTCCTGTAATATTAATTTATATTTTGAAAGTTGAAAAGCTTGTAGAACAGAGTGAAGGTAAAAAATAAGGTACAATTAAACATTTTATTTTGTCACTCGTTGTTGTTGTTGTTGTTTTGTTGTGTGTAGATAATCAGAACC
>NW_007612397.1:0-213 GCF_000523025.1 Cynoglossus semilaevis | reverse complement strand
TGTGGGTGATAGGTTGCGTCTTGGGCCACCTTTTCTGTTGAGTGAAAATGTCATGTCCAGTTGTCCGAAGGAGGTCTTCAACAAAGAAAAGAGATATTGTTTTTCTTTTAACTGTTGTACTTGTCATTGTTTATAAATGTATGGAATTGTGACTCTCCAGTCATTTGGGCTCGAGACCTCCACTGTAAAGTAGAACAAGAGCAATAAGTGAAT
>NW_007612396.1:0-213 GCF_000523025.1 Cynoglossus semilaevis | reverse complement strand
AATAATAATAATAATAATCTTCATTATTTATTACAAATCACAAATTCCAACTGTAGAATGCTTTTACTCCTAACTATTTGAAATCTTTAACATAAGAAAGGAAGTCCAAACGTTTAAAGAAAACCATCCTTCTTTTCTTCTTCATTTAAGTCTGGAACCTTGGAGAATTCTGGGGGAAGTATTGCACCGTGGTCATAATCTGCTTCTTTGCCT
>NW_007612395.1:0-213 GCF_000523025.1 Cynoglossus semilaevis | reverse complement strand
GTTGCTTTTTCTTTATACGTAGCTCGTTGTTGTGTATTTATTTGTTTTTGTTTGCTTTCCTGCATGCTTAGAGCTTCTGTTAGAAAATTAGCGGTGAGTACCGTTCAGCGTAGGATTCTTTTTTTCCTTTTATTGGTGGTGGATTTTCTTCTTTTCTTTTTCAATAGTAGATTTCAAACCAGTTTACAGATTTACAGGCACTTCTTCCTCATA
>NW_007612394.1:0-213 GCF_000523025.1 Cynoglossus semilaevis | reverse complement strand
CTGTTCCCACAACAGCTGTGTGTGTGTTTACTCCTGTTTACCTCTCTAATTGTCCCGCTCTGTGCATACATCACGTTAGAGTCTGTCCTCCTCACCCTGCACTAATGAAGTGCAGCCCGTGCCTCAGTACTTGCCCATCTACCCCTCAGCTAAACAAACACTGAAAGTGATATCTGCACTTCTGTTGTTGTTGTACCTCCCATCCCCCCTTCC
>NW_007612393.1:0-213 GCF_000523025.1 Cynoglossus semilaevis | reverse complement strand
TGTTGACCTTACATTAATCCCGCTCTTAAAGGAGAGATTATCAAGTGGCCGTACAGAACGGTGAAATCTCTCGGGTCAGGATCAGTTGATCGAAACACAGTAGTGAAGTCGGTAAACTGAACAGAGAACCGATAGATTGTAGGGAACCCGGGAGCTCATTGCGGTTACATTTAATTTTAAAAAAAAGTTTCTTCAACTACTTCAGTTTTTTTT
>NW_007612392.1:0-213 GCF_000523025.1 Cynoglossus semilaevis | reverse complement strand
TTTTTTGATAATTATTTCATTTTTCCTGTTTGGTTTTGATAAACGTGTGTAAAGTTTTATTTGCAGTTTTACTCAAATGACCTCAGGTCTGTTTTATTTATCAGGTGTGGGATTATGTGCATAGAGCTGTATGGAAGAAAACTCACACTCACATACTGCAATACTTCACCCTTCCTTGCAAATACTACAGTATGACGAAACGCAACCAAAAAA
>NW_007612391.1:0-213 GCF_000523025.1 Cynoglossus semilaevis | reverse complement strand
TTATTTTATCTTAAGTACAAGGTTAATGCAACAGCAATAAAAATGTTTTTGGTTAATCTTGTTTAATGGAGCACTGTTCCAACACAAATTGAAACTATGTACAAAGTAAAAACATGTTTTTGTTTTTTTCTAAATGCCCTAATCTGTTTGAGCCACAGCCTGGTATGAAGGCCCTGTGCCAAAACAAAAAGTTCCTGTTTGATGCGCGTGTGT
>NW_007612390.1:0-213 GCF_000523025.1 Cynoglossus semilaevis | reverse complement strand
AATAATTTTGCAAAAACATCCAGAAAATAAAGCAGCATAAAGCAGCAAAAATACTGGGAGGCAATTAAAACAAAATACACTCCATGTTTGACAAAAGTTACACAAAAAAATGAAAGTAAACTCTATTCAGTATACACTGAAAAAAGGATTTGTTTTTCAAAGTCCATTTCTGATCAAACACTGTTATATGTATTGACAAACACAGCGTCGGTC
>NW_007612389.1:0-213 GCF_000523025.1 Cynoglossus semilaevis | reverse complement strand
CATCTGGCCCCTGGGCCATAGTTTGACCATGGTTTGACCTAATTTATCACTACCGAAACTTAAGGCGACTTTTGGCGTATATACTTAGACTTAAAGTGGGGGTATAAACTGAACATAACAAGACACGCACATACTCTCTTTTAACTATAAACCATGTACAAATATTAGGCTGAAATATAATGATACTTGTAACATATTTTATGTATGCCTTTG
>NW_007612388.1:0-213 GCF_000523025.1 Cynoglossus semilaevis | reverse complement strand
CCCGTGTTTCTGAACGAGTGTGAGAATATAGATCTGTAAAGGTTTAGTAAAAGTAACTGTTGACTTTCCATATTGGAGAATTGATGAAACACTGAAACATTCAGTGAAATGTTCTCTTTATTCAAAGAGAAAAAGAAACATTTGAACTGGAGAACGCACTGCACCACTTTTTTTAGCTTGTCTTTACAGTACTGTGGTAAAATGTCAGTTTTT
>NW_007612387.1:0-213 GCF_000523025.1 Cynoglossus semilaevis | reverse complement strand
GTAGAGAGAGAAACAGTGAACAGATCATGTGTGAAGTGCTGGGCAGATGTGTAGACTGTATGTTTTAACCTTCTAACTGCTGAACTGTGTAGTGAACATTGCCTTTGCATCTTGGCGAGCAGTTCTTTGGCTTGTGCTCTTTACCTTGATGGCTGTATCCATCTTCACAGGGGGATGGAATACATCAGATCAGAGAGGCGCTGAAGATCTTAG
>NW_007612386.1:0-213 GCF_000523025.1 Cynoglossus semilaevis | reverse complement strand
CCTCCTCACCCTCCTCCTCTTCCTCCTTTCAGGGATGCAGGAGTCACCATGCACACACACACAAATGGCCAGGCAGCTGTTTCATGGAGTGTAAAGTAACTATAAGAGCATGACTTATGATGGTGGGCTGCAGGAGTGTGACCTGACACAACGTGTCAGCCATGATCCACAACTCTCTCCCTGTCAGACCAATGATAACAGTCTGGGAAAGAA
>NW_007612385.1:0-213 GCF_000523025.1 Cynoglossus semilaevis | reverse complement strand
TTTGTTTTGTTTTGTTTCCTGATCTTCAGTGAATCCAGCGTCCTAACACTCTTCTCTCTCTTCCAGGCAGCCTGGAGGACGGCGTCATGTGTTCTGGGTGGAGTGATGGAAAGTGTCTTTGGTGCCAGTGTGTTCAGAGAAGGAGCTTCACAGCTGGGATTCTACTGTGACCATCAGCAAAACAACAGGTTAAATAATAATGAACAAGATCAA
>NW_007612384.1:0-213 GCF_000523025.1 Cynoglossus semilaevis | reverse complement strand
CCCCCCCCCCTTCTCGTCTCATCAAGTGTTATTTTTAATGGTGTAATAACAGCACGTATCCTGTATAGCAGCCCTCCGGAGAGAAATGTATCAGTGTCACCTTGACCGAGCTGAGAGGCAACTCCAACACGGGGACCTGACCCCCGCTTGTCCCCCACGGACACAAACCTTAATCTTCTGCAACAATGAGGCTGAATTACAAATGAAAAAAAA
>NW_007612383.1:0-213 GCF_000523025.1 Cynoglossus semilaevis | reverse complement strand
TTGCCAACCAGGTAGTAGTACTCTATCTAGTACTGCATGGAACAGTATGTGGTACCAACAAGTTTTGTTTTTCATTCTATACTTTTCCGTAGTTTGATTAGTAACCTCCAAAGCCCTGACATGTAAACCTCATGTGTTAACCTCCTGCAGTGTGTTTGGACAATCTCTCCTGCCTCTGTGTATTTCACTCAGCAAACAGCAGCATTCCTTCTC
>NW_007612382.1:0-213 GCF_000523025.1 Cynoglossus semilaevis | reverse complement strand
AAAGGAAGTTTTTCGTTGAAATATTTTTGGACAAATTTTGAAATATTTGTTCCTTAATTTGAAAAAAAAAAATTAACCCAGTGAACCAATTATTTAGCCACTCACTGGCGCCCCCTGAGGGTAGACATTGGTACATCACTAGCACGAATGACCTTTAACCTCAAGGACAGTCATTCTCGCATTATTTCTGCCTTTAAAAAAATATTTGTCTCA
>NW_007612381.1:0-213 GCF_000523025.1 Cynoglossus semilaevis | reverse complement strand
TTTTTTTTTTAATTCTCTTTGTCGTGTTTATCATTCATCTTTGGCCCCCAGTTTATGCCTCAGACGTGGTGATTTGTTGAGACGTCCCCCGGGAAGAGTAAAAACATTCTGTACTTTGATAAGGGTATCGTGCCCACCCTCGGTGAATATTTGTCATATAAATTATACATCATCGGTGACGACCGGCATCGTGCGTTGATGTGGCTGCACTCA
>NW_007612380.1:0-213 GCF_000523025.1 Cynoglossus semilaevis | reverse complement strand
AAAAAAACTTTAATTGTATTAACTTAGAACCAGGAAGTAAACCCTTTAGTCAAATTAAACCAATTACGTCCGTAAAATAAAATAAACTGCTCGTTCACTAATTGTTTATTATAATTTTTAAAAATCGCTCAACATTTTAGCATCTATTTTCAAACCAATGTAAATTAACAATCAAAAGTAATCCGCTGTATTAGTTAAATATGAATAATTAAT
>NW_007612379.1:0-213 GCF_000523025.1 Cynoglossus semilaevis | reverse complement strand
CTTATACTCCAAAGCGACTTATATATGGTTTTTTTTTGCATTTTTTGGCTGGTGTGACCTATATTCAGCAGCGACTTATGGTCCAGAAAATATAGTCGTTATTGAAAGCATACAAAGATACAAGCCTTGAAATCAGCCAAAGCATAAAAATGATTTTTTTCCCCCATAAATTCATATGTACATGCTTGTGTTAACCTGCTTTTCACAGCTTTA
>NW_007612378.1:0-213 GCF_000523025.1 Cynoglossus semilaevis | reverse complement strand
GTTATGCCCTAACTAATAAGACTCAGGCCTTTGTTCGTTTTATAGTCTCTGTTTAAGTCTCACCAGTTCTACAAATAGTGTCTATACTAAATTTTTTTGTGTAAATATTTTGAGGACTAAACAAAACAGCTTAATTCTTCACACAACTTTATTTTCAACACGATTATGGAAAACAGCGTCAGGTAGCTGATGTTCACTTTAGGTCTTTTTTTT
>NW_007612377.1:0-213 GCF_000523025.1 Cynoglossus semilaevis | reverse complement strand
AAAAAAACAAGATTACAGGCCCTGGTCTGAAATGAAAACGGTGACATTTCAAGGATAATGTGTTACCTTAGCCTGCAGCCATGCAAAGAACTATTAGGAAAAGAGGTTTAACTGATGTAGGGTAGGTGAGAGGGGATGCTTGTTCCGGGTTAAGATCGGGTTAACATCACAGCCAGCTTGGACAGTGTTAGTGCTGGTTAGTGCTGGTTAGTG
>NW_007612376.1:0-213 GCF_000523025.1 Cynoglossus semilaevis | reverse complement strand
TCTGCCCAGGTGTCATGATAAGGTCTACCCTCTGACTCTACCTTCAGCCAGCGTCGTGATCTGTTTCTTTAATGAAGCCTTCTCTGCCCTGCTGAGGACTGTCCACAGCGTTCTAGACCGAACGCCCGCGTACCTGCTGCACGAGATCATCCTGGTGGATGACCACAGCGAGCTCGGTAAAGTATTATTCAGCTGGAGAATTTACAGCAGAAG
>NW_007612375.1:0-213 GCF_000523025.1 Cynoglossus semilaevis | reverse complement strand
CCACTCTGTGATTCATTCCCTTAATGGATCAATAGCAGCATTGAAATTTTGAAGGTAAAGTCCAAGAGAGTTCCACAGAGGAACTGTGAAAGTGAAAGTGAAGCTGTTTTGTCATTTCAAATATTACCTGTGACCTATTTAGTTGTCACTTAGCAGAACTACTGCACCACAACGACCCACCTCTTCTCATCTTTTCCCACTTTGTGAATTGAC
>NW_007612374.1:0-213 GCF_000523025.1 Cynoglossus semilaevis | reverse complement strand
TTGCAAATGGTTTCAGTTGAGTCCTTTTTGTGCCAAGGTACAGAGTACTGAATACCTCAGTCATGTGGTTTTATGCTAACATTGGGACGACTTGTTCTTTTCTCGCCTTGAAACCAGATTGTGTCAGCTTCATACGTTTGTGTTCGATCGAGGTGTGTTCGCACGTGAGCTGAGAAATGTTGTTGGACGGACGTCTCCGTTTCAGACACAGTT
>NW_007612373.1:0-213 GCF_000523025.1 Cynoglossus semilaevis | reverse complement strand
GAGGTAAGAAAGTGGAACATGTAAGTAGAGAGAGGTGACCAGGAGAGGAGAAAAGGATAAATGGAAGAGGGAGGAGGGTTAGAAGTGAGGGGAAAATGAAGAAGAAAATGAGAAGGAGGGAAGGAGGATTTGTGTGGGAATGGGAAGAGCGACCGGGATGAATGAGGGATGGAGATGAAATAAATGTGGTTAAAAGCTGAGAGGTGAAAATGA
>NW_007612372.1:0-213 GCF_000523025.1 Cynoglossus semilaevis | reverse complement strand
GTGTGTGTGTGTGTGTGAGACACCAGCACCTGTCCTCAACACTCACCCTCTCTGTCACTACGTCTTAAATCTGCAGCTCTCAGTCACCTGTTTGGTCAAATGTACAGCGTTCTGCCAGTGCATACCCTAGTGGTGGGTTGAAATAAATTCAAATGACATTTACGATGTCAACGATTAGAGCGAGCATCATTCAGCCCATGCATTAAAATGAGT
>NW_007612371.1:0-213 GCF_000523025.1 Cynoglossus semilaevis | reverse complement strand
AAAATTAGGTCAGAGTGCACTGTTCGCCATCAAAAAGCTGGTGCGTGCTGGACTGTTGGATGACCTGTATCTGTATGTATATGTATATATATGCATATTCATAACTTATATACTGAGTATAAATATATTACAAATATATATAATATAGCTGCTGGAACTGCCTATATGCTGTAGCAAACTGTTTACCTAATTTAATTATTTAATTACTCAACT
>NW_007612370.1:0-213 GCF_000523025.1 Cynoglossus semilaevis | reverse complement strand
ACACGGTTAGCTGTGGAGCTAGCTACCTCGTTCGCTATCTAGACAGACTTTCTCTGCTTAATCCTAATCTTCGGTCCGACCTCGGTCGTTCGTCCGCAGGAGTCTCGCTGTTGGAGCGAATGATGACGAACTTCCCTCTTTACCAGAAACGCGAGGGTGCGTTTGACAATCGCTTCGTCACCAAACTGCTGCGGAACTACAGGTGGGACTTAA
>NW_007612369.1:0-213 GCF_000523025.1 Cynoglossus semilaevis | reverse complement strand
GAAGAAGCAGCATCTCACTAAACACACACACAGAAATTTTAAAAACAGAAAACAGAGTCTGTGACATAGTGTCTGATGTTGATGATGAAGGATAAATATTCTTAAAATTTGTTACTCAGCTTAAGGTCTACATTTAAAAACAATATTTGTGCAACTGCTGCTAGATGTCATGTTTTTAACCTCTAAACCAGCGATCCTCAACTGGCGGCCTGC
>NW_007612368.1:0-213 GCF_000523025.1 Cynoglossus semilaevis | reverse complement strand
GCCATATTCCATTGAAAGCCCCTCAGACCCCCACCCCCACCACCACACTGCGCCGTCCCCCAGGGAGTCTTGCCCCACTATTTGAGAAGCACTGCTCGACAACAACACACCTGGTCCTCGCACGCTTGTCTGCTGTCACTATGTGTCTTACTGTTTGTGTATCTCTGTCTGTCTAATTGTTTGTCACACTGGCTGTCTGATTGTTTGTCTCAC
>NW_007612367.1:0-213 GCF_000523025.1 Cynoglossus semilaevis | reverse complement strand
CACAGCAACAGGTATGGCAGCGATGTCCGCCTGTGGCGGCCGTGTTGCTCTCTCCGTCTGAATAGTTAGGGAGGCAATTGCCAATAAATAGCACCTGATGGCCTCCAGCATCAGCAGCAGAGAGGGAGGTTTGTGTTCTGATGTCTGATTGGTCGAGGCCTGAGGTCCAGAACAAACCATCTCATTAATCTGAGGACACTGTTGGGACGCTCT
>NW_007612366.1:0-213 GCF_000523025.1 Cynoglossus semilaevis | reverse complement strand
TTTTTTGTGATTCCTTCTGGCCAAGTGTTGCTCCCTTGTTTCTAACTTCCTCTCATTTTTACTTCCTTCCTCCTGATGTTGTAGCGCTCCCTGTCAAACTTCCGAATCACTCAGGCTGTTGAACAATTGTGGCCACAGATGTGGAAGCTGCTCTTTATTTGTCCTATTGTGCTCTGACCTTGATATCAGATTTCTCTTAGTCACAGGTGTCTG
>NW_007612365.1:0-213 GCF_000523025.1 Cynoglossus semilaevis | reverse complement strand
TGTGTGTGTGTGTGTGTCAGTCGTGTGGAGGATTTAGTCGGTGTGTTTACTGCAGAGTGTGCAGCAGCCTCCCTGACTGCTGCATTCTGGGATTTATGAGGTGTTTCTGTCGGAAAAACTCACAGAGTAAGAGAACAACGTCTGGAAAGTTCAGCACAAATTCTACAGTCACAACATCAGAAGAGTTTATGTTAAAATAAATAAATAAATAAA
>NW_007612364.1:0-213 GCF_000523025.1 Cynoglossus semilaevis | reverse complement strand
ATGGTTGGGTTCAACACCTGCAGGTTCTTCACTCCACCTAGAGGCACTGAGAGGAAATACAAAATAAGCCAGGAAGTAGTTACCCTCCAAATTAAAACAGCTAAATTACCAACCAATCCATAGACGACAAATTTACCTTTAACTTTAAACTTCAATAAATAAAGACGAGCTAAAGGTTTGACAAACACAACACCATCTTTAGTCGATGATTAC
>NW_007612363.1:0-213 GCF_000523025.1 Cynoglossus semilaevis | reverse complement strand
AAAAAAACAAATAGTCGAATGAGTAAATACAGCCAGATCTCTGTGTCCTTGAGAGTATTTACTGGGCTTTACACGTACACTCATATTCTGGAACAAGGACGAAGGGTGTGTACAAAAAGAAAGTTGACAATACATCACTAACATGTAGTGTCTGTTTATTTTTGTTTTTGAAAATTAAGGTAATTGTGTGAGTATGAGTATATCAATGACACA
>NW_007612362.1:0-213 GCF_000523025.1 Cynoglossus semilaevis | reverse complement strand
GCGGATTCAAACTCATCAGGCGGGCTGCGTCTGTCATTCGACGCGGTCTGGAGATGTTTTAGTCAGAGGGGGAGCAGGAGGTCACTGAACAAACTGCTCTCCTTCATTAATAACTCGTCCCATCTCCTCCTTGATAAACCGTGGTGCGGCGGAGCTCTACTCGGCCAAAGACTTCAGCTCTGCTGTCATGGTGGAAGGGAAGAAAAGAAAAAA
>NW_007612361.1:0-213 GCF_000523025.1 Cynoglossus semilaevis | reverse complement strand
GACCCGTGGACGGTCCATGTGGAGCAGGGTTTGTCCTCAACCGTCCAATTAGGACCTGATGTATTTCTAATATTTCAGAGAAAAGTCGTCGTTAAATGGACTTGAAGGAGATTGATGGTCAAATGTGTCCTAAAGATCTTTTAATGACCGTCTCTAATTAATGAGCTTTTAATACATACAACCATGAGACCCCCCCCCTCTGCCCCCCCCCTG
>NW_007612360.1:0-213 GCF_000523025.1 Cynoglossus semilaevis | reverse complement strand
ACCCGCACAGTGTGAGCTCTCTGGTCGTGTTCGATGATCGGACCGTACAGTGTGAGTACATAAATCGTGAGTGTACATCACTTGTACAGTGTGTGATGGTATCAACGACAAGATTTTCAAAAATCGTACAGTGTATGCCAGAGGCGGGTAGTAACGAATTACACTTACTTTGTTAGTTGAGTAGGTTTTTTCAAAATAAAATACTTCTAGGAG
>NW_007612359.1:0-213 GCF_000523025.1 Cynoglossus semilaevis | reverse complement strand
GTTAAATATTTCCACTGATCTCAATGTAAATACGGCAAACAGATTGTCCTTCTTTTTTTTTCATCAGATTTTACACATTTAAACATTTTTAAATAACTTTGGTTCTGTCTTTTGTTTTCTGAGAATTCTTTTTCTAATGATTTTGACCATTTTCTCACACACTTTCTTAAATTAAGGTCAGGGATCAAGGGTCATTCTGACACCTCTGACCCC
>NW_007612358.1:0-213 GCF_000523025.1 Cynoglossus semilaevis | reverse complement strand
GCCACCACTGCCCCCTAGTGGAGGATCAGTTATCACGAAAAGACTTTTGTCCTGGACCGACCAATTTTTTTTCTGTATGATTTTGTCCCGTCAAAGACGACATGCAGTCACAGCTGAGACGCGTCGGTGCTCGTGTGTCACTGCATGTGGCGTGGAGCACGAACATTGCTCAAAACCTGCACCTACAGCACGATATGTATCCAAATAACTGCT
>NW_007612357.1:0-213 GCF_000523025.1 Cynoglossus semilaevis | reverse complement strand
ATTTCACGTGTCCTACTGGGAAATTTTGTTTTGATTTTATATCAAACTGGGCCAAAAATAAATTTAAAAACAATTTAAAAAAAATGTGTTGAGTCTGTTTCTGATCCACAGGTAAAACTCAGACACGACTGTGGGATTTTAATATTTATGAATAAGTGTCAAAATAAATATGTTTTCACTAGAAATAAACAGAGGAAGAAGAGCGAACGAGAA
>NW_007612356.1:0-213 GCF_000523025.1 Cynoglossus semilaevis | reverse complement strand
TTTCCTTGTATTATTGTCTCCTGATGTAGTTGGAAGGCTCAAAATTTTCAAAAAAATTTACAATTTTATTGTTGCATTTGGCAGGATATTGCCCCCCCCGGGTGGAGCGTACAAACTGACTTAATTATCTTTTACGTGTTCCACAGATATACAGTATACCTTACAAGTTGCAGGACATGCTTCTGTTCAGTGAAGTGGAGCCAATATATGTTG
>NW_007612355.1:0-213 GCF_000523025.1 Cynoglossus semilaevis | reverse complement strand
AGGTAAACACACACACACACAGACGCTCCCAGCAGCTCTGATTGAGTGTAAGTGTCTGCGTTGGCGGTCAAGGTCAGCTGATAATGGGAGAGATTGAGGACGGCGTGAGGCAGCGGGGGTGCTGAGGGGGAGAGGGTTGGCAGCAGTCTCAGGTAATGAGATTTATGACCCTGAGCCTTCAGTGCCCCCCCTCTGCCCCCCGCTCCCCCCCCC
>NW_007612354.1:0-213 GCF_000523025.1 Cynoglossus semilaevis | reverse complement strand
GATGCTAACGTTCCGCTCCGTTCTGCCGCGGCTCAGTCCGTCGGTGAAGGAGGCCGTTGTTGCTCAGGTATTTTTATTGGCAGATCCCAATCTGAACAGTGACAGATGAATGGTCTGACTGACCCACCTGCCCCAGCTGCCCACGAAGGGAGGATTGAGGGTGAGGAGGGGGAGTAAACGCAGGGATGAGGCTAATGAGGGTTAGCAAGAAAC
>NW_007612353.1:0-213 GCF_000523025.1 Cynoglossus semilaevis | reverse complement strand
ACACACACACACACACACACGCTTCCACCTGCTCACAGCACGTTTGATTGAAAACACACATGTCGGGTTACCAAAAGCACCAGAATTCTGTATGTGTCTGAAGCCGCAGGAGGAAAGGATATATAGACAGTGTATGATAATGGGATTAAGGCACGATCTATCTAATCCAAAATCATATCCGCATCCGATTTACTTCCGGGGCCGGCAAATCTG
>NW_007612352.1:0-213 GCF_000523025.1 Cynoglossus semilaevis | reverse complement strand
ATATATATATATGCAAACATACACAGTGGAACAGAACATACACTTCTTGACACACCTCCCCACAGCCGGGGGGCAGCCTCGAGCAACTCCAATTAACTGCAACACTCACTAAACAGGAAGTACAGACTCCTGTGTTCTCTGGGTTTTGGGGGATTTAGAAAAAAAAACAAGGGTGGGGGGGGGGGGTACAGAGAACACACACACACACACACA
>NW_007612351.1:0-213 GCF_000523025.1 Cynoglossus semilaevis | reverse complement strand
GACACAGTTTGACGTTAGCTACGTACGGCGCAGTAAGAAACAAAGCAAACAACTCAGTTGTTTTTCAAAGCTATCGCGGCAGGATAGTCATTGATAAAACATTGTACGTATCAACCTCAGGATACGCTCACTATATTTTCTTGTTTGTTTTTCTTACTGTTGTAAGAAGCTCAAATATGTGCCACTGTAAAATAGGCCCAGTAGGTGGCAGTA
>NW_007612350.1:0-213 GCF_000523025.1 Cynoglossus semilaevis | reverse complement strand
TTACACATTCAAGGAAAATTAGTCACGAACTGACCAGAGCTGTGTAACCGGAAGTGTCCCTCTGGTTCGGGTCTGTTCCCTTCCGGACCATCGACTTGACACGGGCCAGGTCTCCATCAAACGCCGCGGACCAGATACCTGCACACGGAGAAACATTTTGGTCACATGGTCTCTATCTCTTTCTCCTTATTGGTCAAATAAAGTTGTTTTTTT
>NW_007612349.1:0-213 GCF_000523025.1 Cynoglossus semilaevis | reverse complement strand
TTTATAGCCTGTGTTTGTCAGGTTCTTTCTTTCTTTTTTAATTAGCCAACTTAGATCTCACTTCAAATTGAGAACGTCAAATGTTAATCTTAAAAGTTAGCATTTTTAGCTAACCTAACGTTTAATATATTTGTTTTGTACATTTAGCTAAAAAATCCACTCTTAAGTTTGTTTATGTTTTATTAAAATGTTAGCAATTTCTTTTTCTATTTC
>NW_007612348.1:0-213 GCF_000523025.1 Cynoglossus semilaevis | reverse complement strand
TTTAGTCAAACGCCTGTCAAAAGCACACGTCTAACTCGAAAGAAATTCAAATTCATTCACCAAGTTTGCTTATCTTTCTAACCGAAAAACCAACCGCACAGTAGCGATAGATATACGGGAATGGTGGGGGAAAAGTGGCTGGAAAAGTTTGCATACTTTCTAAAATTAGAGGAAAAACTGGAATCTGCAGTTTGCTAATTCAATGTGAACCTC
>NW_007612347.1:0-213 GCF_000523025.1 Cynoglossus semilaevis | reverse complement strand
ATTAGAAATCCATACCTCTCTGATTCACTCAAACCTGGGGCGATTTGACAAAAGGTACAAAAGAGCTGGGACGAAAGGAAGTCAAGTACAAAAGGAGCATCGACCAAGGACGTAGTGACTGAAAACAAGTTTAGATCATAGTTCAGCACTTTTTTAGGCAAATTAATGGCAAAATTAGCTGGATGACAATTTCAGCTTTTTACAGTGTTCGGT
>NW_007612346.1:0-213 GCF_000523025.1 Cynoglossus semilaevis | reverse complement strand
TGGGTTTAAAGACATAGTCTCTGCCTGGTGGACAGTAATCAGTTGTACCTTCTTGTCTCCTACATAGGTCAGCAGGAGTCCTCTTGTTGGGCTACATGGCTGCTTACCTTAAGGGTTAGATCTCCGGTTGTTGGTTCGGATCCCTCTTGTTATTTATGGAGTATCCCTGTTCTCTGGTGTGTATGGGTGTGGTCCAGGAGCTCTACAAAAAAA
>NW_007612345.1:0-213 GCF_000523025.1 Cynoglossus semilaevis | reverse complement strand
GAGCAGAGGACGGCGGCTCTGGACCAGCTGAGCTCAACTGTCCGTTCTTTTGTTACTTCCTCCTTTACGTTTTTCTATCGTCCTTTTTTTCTGAGAATTTGTGATGTACAGTAGAGATTTACTTGGTGTGACTTTGTATGAGCCTTAGCGAGAAACTTGTTTAGTTACGATCACCATTATGCTTTTAAAAGATTTAAAAGTAAAGAAGTGATG
>NW_007612344.1:0-213 GCF_000523025.1 Cynoglossus semilaevis | reverse complement strand
CCATTAAAATAGGACAAATTCAGTTTGTGTAAATGTACTTGGAAATCAACACCTATTTTGATTCTATTTTTTCCTATATTTAATGGAGTGCTGTTCCTACTCCTCACCAGCAGAGGGCAGTGATGTATCGGTATGTTGAAAACTCTTATGTACTGAGAGACGAGAGCGAACGAAGAAGAAGAGTCGGTGGAAGAAGTTGCGATTCAGTGACTT
>NW_007612343.1:0-213 GCF_000523025.1 Cynoglossus semilaevis | reverse complement strand
CATAAAACCCTATAAACATCTAACCCTGGTTTACGGTACGATCCTCTCACGTGTGAGACCGAGAGCTGTTTCTGAGATGATGAATGGAGCGAGTCTGTGTTTCTTGGCAGCGGCGGTGATGAGTCTTTAACAAAGCCTGAAGGGTTTGAAAGGAAATATTCTGACCACTAATGAGCGCCTGTGGTATTTAAACCCATGTTCAGACACTTATGC
>NW_007612342.1:0-213 GCF_000523025.1 Cynoglossus semilaevis | reverse complement strand
AAAAAAAAGAGCAGTTTTGGTATTGGTGTGAGCATCCACCAGAGCTTCACTGTCAAACACAGCTGAAATAACTGACAGCCTCCTGTTTTTCAAAAATGTGTTATTTACCCTAATAGCTGTCGTTCGGATTGAGGTGTGGAGTAATCGAATTTTCCAGACAAAAACCACAGAAAAATGGGCATTTCTGAATATGTTTTTATTGTTGCAACTCTT
>NW_007612341.1:0-213 GCF_000523025.1 Cynoglossus semilaevis | reverse complement strand
AACCTGCAAGAAACTGCCTCTGAAGGCTGACTTCCATCCTTTGGCGATCCCCAAAGATGCAGTACTGCTGGGACAAGTGGTGATTGGCAGCTCCTCTGGACCTGGACAAGGACTCCTGGTCAACACCTGGACGGGGGACATAGGAGGTGAGAGACAGCAAAGAAACAATCAGTACTACTTTGTCAAAGTTCTGTATATAAAACTTCTTTTTGT
>NW_007612340.1:0-213 GCF_000523025.1 Cynoglossus semilaevis | reverse complement strand
TTCTTCATATTCTTTTATTTTGAAAAGTCAACCACCTCAGTAATTGTTTTGAATTGTGTTTGCAGACAAACAAATGTTCACCGTCTTAACTCCATCAATGATTGATTCGTTTTCTTTACTCTTCAAACACAATCATATCCATTTACTCCGTCACTTCACCTCCACCTGGCGGGGAGCTCCGGGCTCCTCCTCCTCTCTGAGCAGCAGCAGCAG
>NW_007612339.1:0-213 GCF_000523025.1 Cynoglossus semilaevis | reverse complement strand
TTTTTTTCTTGTGGTTACTCTGCTCTGTGGTGGTTATTGAGTGAGTGCTTGAATTGACTTGACTTGGTTGCATGATAACAAATCAATGTCAAGATAAATAGATTGATTTGAAGATATAGATTCAAAGTACTGTAGTATTACTGCCTTCAATGGACCAAAGTCGTAATTTAAGTCGTCTTATAAACCAATAAATAATTATGGCGAATAGTGCAA
>NW_007612338.1:0-213 GCF_000523025.1 Cynoglossus semilaevis | reverse complement strand
TGTGTGTGTGTGTGTGTGTTTGCCAGACTTTGAGCCACTGTTATAAATACTTGGAGGGCGAAAACTTTGCTGTCAGCGAATAGAAAAGGCCTGAAGAGTTTACACGGAGGTCAACGTGGAAAGTTAATTTTGTGCCGTCAGTTAATGAATGTAAAGGAACACGAGAGCGCCTCCTACCTGCGGTGGTCAGGTCACAGCTGTGCTGTCTTTGTG
>NW_007612337.1:0-213 GCF_000523025.1 Cynoglossus semilaevis | reverse complement strand
TGTTACGGTTGTGGGAATAATTCATAATGCCAAAGGTCGCGACCCCCCTGAATGACTTTTTCCACCATTAGGTGTCATTAGAGCTCATTAGTCGGCAGCTGCCACGGAGAACGCGCTCTCACACGCAGTTCTACATGTGTAACCCCTGCTCTCACACACTTTTATACAAGCGTAATCCCTGGTCCACACGGACGGATGGACCGTCACACACAC
>NW_007612336.1:0-213 GCF_000523025.1 Cynoglossus semilaevis | reverse complement strand
ACCAACGGAAACCAATTTCACCAAACAAAAATGAAAGGTAAAAATGTTTTTATAACAATTTATAAAGTACATAAAAATATGTCTTTGGTCGCTGCTGTTTAGACAGATGTAGACCGCAGGCATGCCAGCAGCCCTCTATGACTACACAGGAACAGCATTTGATTTAGAGTAGAATAAAGTTCTCATACTGTTCTGGAAAAAAAAAAAAAAAAA
>NW_007612335.1:0-213 GCF_000523025.1 Cynoglossus semilaevis | reverse complement strand
CCCGCCTGAGAATTGTTAAGCAGTTGTTGTTGAGGAGCATTAGCTCGGAGGTATGATACACAAGGCCTTCTTTAAAAAGCAGCAGCAAAAGCAACGCGATCGTAGAAGAAGAAGAAGACACAAGATGTTAGCATGTACCAGGACAGGGGAACTCCCAAACCTGGACCCTCAGGTTGAGCCAAATTCACAGTCATTCGTTGGTGAAACATCGCC
>NW_007612334.1:0-213 GCF_000523025.1 Cynoglossus semilaevis | reverse complement strand
AATAATAGTTGTTTTCCAACTCAACTAGGTGTATTTGAAGAATTATACTCATAACAGCTGCTCTCCTCTGAGGCTAGGCTAGGTTGTTGCTAGGTCAGCAACAACTAGTGGAAAGGTTGTACAAGTTGTGGTGGAAATTCCCATTTCACCCATCCCGGTCCAAGCATGACATAGAAAAAATATTTGCTTAAGAAATCATAAAAAAAAAAAAAA
>NW_007612333.1:0-213 GCF_000523025.1 Cynoglossus semilaevis | reverse complement strand
AAAAAAAACATGTTTAGAAATAACAAAGCTACATTTCCTCGCGTCTATGACAGAGAATTATTTCCAGGTAGATTTCTGAGTGACAACAGGTCACAGGTTCTTTGTCTGATAATCACTTCTTTCAGTTTTGAGAAAAGAAATAAATTCAGACGAAACACAATTTTGAACATCTTTCATTAATTCAACACTAGTGATGCACTGAAATGACAATTC
>NW_007612332.1:0-213 GCF_000523025.1 Cynoglossus semilaevis | reverse complement strand
ATATATATATATACATATATATATTCTTTTTTTTTTTGGGTGACAAAGACACAAATATGTGACTCGGGAGAATTGTTTTTTTTTTTTGGTGCACCGGTCCTGACTCTTGACTAATCTTTGGTGACTTGAGAGCACTTTTGACTTATGCTATACTCTTTCTTATGTTATATGGTTCACTGGGACTGAAGTTCAGATGAATGTTGTGTTGGTGCA
>NW_007612331.1:0-213 GCF_000523025.1 Cynoglossus semilaevis | reverse complement strand
AGTTCGCCAAAATGATCAAGATTCTGTGGGTAGCTCAAAGCCAAATCGTGTCAGATAGACTATTGACAACCGTCTGTCAATAGGTGAGCCCTTGAGGGTTAGCTATTTACCCATTGACTGAGTGACTGTTTCTAAATAGACATATTATTGATGACAGAGACCTTTCAATGAAGTGTCAATTGGTGGAACATTTGTCCAAAAAAAAAAAAAAAA
>NW_007612330.1:0-214 GCF_000523025.1 Cynoglossus semilaevis | reverse complement strand
TAGAAAGGACTGATGGCCTACCTTAGCTGACCCCTTCACAGGACTTGTTTACACTTGTTTACACAAAGCGTCCCTACACATGTATCCTCTAATTTTGTTTTATTGTCCATTTTCCTTTAAACAACACTGAACAGAATTGAAACTGAAAAACTGAAACTGGCAAAAAAAAGGTCCCGGATCTTTCGTTAATACCGTATTTTCCGGACTATAAGTT
>NW_007612329.1:0-214 GCF_000523025.1 Cynoglossus semilaevis | reverse complement strand
AGTTGGACTTTGTTTTTGAACCTGACTCCTGCGTCTCTGGAGAACTGCATGTTGGTCCTACCTTGACCCTTCACCTCCATGAGACAAAAACCTTAATTTTTATGTGTAAGTTCAGGAAAAATATTAGTAAATATTTTAATCACTCAAAGGTTTGGTCAGAGGCAGGAGACCTGGGTTCAAATCTGGGTAGGGTGATTTTTTTTTTTTTTTTTTT
>NW_007612328.1:0-214 GCF_000523025.1 Cynoglossus semilaevis | reverse complement strand
AATGTTTAAAAAAAAATAAAAATAAAATCAATTAATGAACACAAGATGTTGAGCTGCGAGGTTTCGTGGGTTTTCAAGTCGTGGGGCGCTGACCGATCACAGTACCACAGGTCAGATACTGATGATGATGCTAACACTGAGCCAAATATATCGGAATCGGCCTGGGATCGGGGAACCTCTCCAGACAACAGTTGGTCCCAGGACTGACCCTGAC
>NW_007612327.1:0-214 GCF_000523025.1 Cynoglossus semilaevis | reverse complement strand
CAGTTACAGACTACTGGCTCCGTGTGAAAACTGCTACATGCTAATCTGGATTAGCAGGACAAGTAGAGTTCCAATGAAATAAATGAATGTCAGTGCATAAGGAGCCTCAGCTAGCCTAGCGTTTTGGGACCAGAATCCACCAATTGAACCTACTCCACGGCTGCGCCTGAGCCAGTGGACTGAGCTCCGGGAAAGCCACCAGCAGCCTCTCCCT
>NW_007612326.1:0-214 GCF_000523025.1 Cynoglossus semilaevis | reverse complement strand
GCAACACAGGATGCATGCCTTCATTAAAGGAGAACTTTTTCTATAAATGTCCTTTGTAGTGAGATGACTAAGGAAGTCCTAGTGTCTAAGAATGGGGGTTAACAGTTTCTGTAATTTTCCAGGTTGGGAAACGTTATCTCCAGGTGTCTTCTACAAACCGTGTGACCAATAATTTCAAATGTTTTCTCTAGCTACATGGTTTCTGCAGTTCCAT
>NW_007612325.1:0-214 GCF_000523025.1 Cynoglossus semilaevis | reverse complement strand
TAACTCCCTATGAGAATGATGAGGGTACGTCAACGAGGTCCGAGACAGATGTTTCTAAAGGAGTCTGATTCTGAAACTGAATTGATTGATTTGGAAGAGTTAACATTGGAGGCCCTTCCTGACACAAGCCAACCACGGATTGGAGAACTAGGTGGTATAGAACCCAGAGCATTCTGATGTTAGACAGGATTCCTTCCAACGTACCACGCAAACC
>NW_007612324.1:0-214 GCF_000523025.1 Cynoglossus semilaevis | reverse complement strand
TGACAAATGTTCCTTTTCTTTAACATGTGATGATGTGTCGGCCTGTGGCTGCAGACCTGTTTGGACCCACAGATTAAAAAGTTAATTGTTCTTGTCTCACAGTTTTTCCAGCAGCAACAGCTTTGGAAGTAGGACAAACTGAGCAGCACGAGAGAAGAACCAGATAACATCGCACAAATAAACGCATGGTCAGTGGATGTAGATGCAGCTGGGG
>NW_007612323.1:0-214 GCF_000523025.1 Cynoglossus semilaevis | reverse complement strand
TTTTTTTGCCGCTACTGATTTTTGTTTCTCTATTGAAAAAGTAATTGTTGTTGTTCATTTCCCTAACATGTTATTATGAAGCATCAGTTTAACTTTCAAAATTAAATGCTGGTTGACTAGAATGAGGAACCGACTTGCTGTGCAGCCGAATAATTCTTGACATATAACAGCACGTGCAATAGGTCTGCATGGCAACATGAAATATTTGCAGTTT
>NW_007612322.1:0-214 GCF_000523025.1 Cynoglossus semilaevis | reverse complement strand
ACAAATTTAAAGGGGTCTGAATACTTTGCGTACCCACTGTATATTTAACCCTGTGTGTCCAGACAGAGCTGGAGAGAGCCAAAACTCAGCTCAAATCCATGTTGATGATGAACCTGGAGTCACGTCCGGTTATTTTCGAAGACGTCGGTCGGCAGGTTCTCTCCACGGGGAAGAGGAAGCTTCCACACGAACTGTGTAATTTGATAAGTAAGTG
>NW_007612321.1:0-214 GCF_000523025.1 Cynoglossus semilaevis | reverse complement strand
AAACGTCCAGCTAGATTTTTGTATCATTTGCAAAAAAACAGGAGCATATTATTTATTTTTAGCCCCAACAGTTAAAAGTGTATTCATTTTAATTCTTGAAAAATACAAAAATTATTTTAAAAAATGTGTTCCATTATTAGTAAAACCTTAATGATGGCCGAAATAGAAACAAAGAAAAACTCCATTAATAACACTGTATATATATATATATATA
>NW_007612320.1:0-214 GCF_000523025.1 Cynoglossus semilaevis | reverse complement strand
AACCTGAATGTTTACTTTGTTCAGCAGTGATGCCCAGCAGTGAGGGAAGCCATGGGTTTGTTACCGGTTCATTTATTAAAAAAAAAAACAAAAAAAAAACAGGGACAAAAAAAATTGTATTTTACTACTATCGCAAAGTAAAGTTACATATGTAGACTACTATGACTGACTAGTGATTTTGTGTGAAGTTTTTGTTGAGACAGTGCAGTGCAAA
>NW_007612319.1:0-214 GCF_000523025.1 Cynoglossus semilaevis | reverse complement strand
GTGGTAGCAGACAGCTGTGCAACCACATTGCTCAAGGGTAGAGGCTTTAAACCGGTCAGGTAGTTTTGGCACTAATAGATCTACAGTTCATCTCCTGGATGCTATTCTTTTGCATAACAAAGTGTTTAAAACTAGACTACATAACTCAGTTCGAAGTTTGTTTGGCCTTGCATAATTATCTTAATGCTTCGCAGGTTTTGTTGTTGTTGTTGTT
>NW_007612318.1:0-214 GCF_000523025.1 Cynoglossus semilaevis | reverse complement strand
GGGGGGGGGGGTGTGTTTCCTCCAGACTCTGTAGTTTCTCCTCCGTGTTTCTCCTCAGGACAAGAAGCTCCTGCAGATGGCGCAGCAGATGCTGCAGGACAGCAGGACCAAGATCGACATCATCCGCATGCAGATCCGCAAAGCCATGCAGGCCACGGAGCAGTCGGAGGAAAACCAAAGTACCAGAGCTTTGTTTGATGCCCCCCCCACCCCC
>NW_007612317.1:0-214 GCF_000523025.1 Cynoglossus semilaevis | reverse complement strand
GGTGACAAAGATGTTGGTTTCTCAGTGTTGTAGAGTGATGAAGCAACACTAGCAGAAGCTGAAATCAAATCTGTTTTCTCTGTTCCACCAAATGGTGAAGATATTGCAGTGAAAGCTACTGTTATTAAAGTCTTAGTTTTAGTTTCATGCGTTTGTGTGGTCGCCGTAGCCTCTGTCCCTGTGCCATTGGTTTCAGTTGAACTTTGTGTTGTGT
>NW_007612316.1:0-214 GCF_000523025.1 Cynoglossus semilaevis | reverse complement strand
GGCTGATGGAAAGCATCCAGGTGACAACCACGGGGCGGGGAGGATGGGGGCGCGAAGAAAGAGAGAGTTTCTCCCACTGAGACTTATACCCCGTCGATTTTCTTGTATTTTGAACACTCACCTAAACGCTGCAGATCTGGTGGCACAGAGTATTTTTACGAGTATTTCTTCGTACTGAATCTTTTTCTCTCTCTGTCAATTTCAAATTAAAATC
>NW_007612315.1:0-214 GCF_000523025.1 Cynoglossus semilaevis | reverse complement strand
GAGAGAGAGAGTGATTGGTTGATTGATTGTGACTTTGACTTGGGCTTTTGTTGGACTTTCTTGCCAAGTTGACTGTTTTTGGACTCTCTGTGGTTTGTGTTTGTTTGCACAGGGCCTTACAGAGGCTTACAGACAAACTGTGCTGCCCTTCAAGTGCCCCTTAGTGGGTAACTGTTTTGTACCTTCTGGTATAAGAAACATCCTATAAAAAAAA
>NW_007612314.1:0-214 GCF_000523025.1 Cynoglossus semilaevis | reverse complement strand
TCAGCAATGATTGCATCAAAGTACTGTTAATATTTTCAATTGCTGAGTCGGATTCAGAATAGTCATAAATACACACATAAATACAGTACATGTCATCTTTGCAGGACATGGTCCCTGCACCTGGACTGACCAATTTCTACATAACTTATCTTTAATTGACTGTGGTCCCCTGGAGAGACAAAACTATATCAATATCAATATATATAAATATATA
>NW_007612313.1:0-214 GCF_000523025.1 Cynoglossus semilaevis | reverse complement strand
TTACTGTTTGTGTCATTTTATTTTATGCAAAATCAGATTTTTTTTATTTTTTTTCAAATGTTGTTTCTTTGTCAAAGATTTTTTGGACTCAGATCCTGAGGCTCATCATCGACGATGACTTCAGTTTTCTGGAGCGAACGTTTCACCTTTTGGCACATTTTATAGACCAACGATTGTTTTTGTCTTGAATTTAGGGATTCCGGTCGGATCTGTA
>NW_007612312.1:0-214 GCF_000523025.1 Cynoglossus semilaevis | reverse complement strand
AGTCAAACTGAAGTACAACAATCTCCTTTTCCTGCAGGTACTGGCGTTTCAATGAGCAATCTCGCACGGCTGACGTAGGATATCCCAAACCTATCAGTATCTGGGGATCATCAGTCCCATCTTCACCAAAGGGGGCATTCCTAAGTGATGACGGAGGTGAACTTTGTGTGTTCTTGTATTTGTGTGGTTAACAGCTTCTTTTTACCCATGTTTA
>NW_007612311.1:0-214 GCF_000523025.1 Cynoglossus semilaevis | reverse complement strand
TTTTTTTTTTTTTTTTACCGCTTAAACTTTTTCCAGGGTCATGGGTCGACTGGGGCCAATCCCAGCAGTCAAAGGGTGGGGGCGGGGTACATCCTGGACCAACACTCGTCAACACTCTCATTCACAATGATGGCTAATTATGAGTGACCAGTTAACTTATAACCAATCTACACTGATCTTTTTGCAGTTAGCATTTGTGCTAACCACATCTGCC
>NW_007612310.1:0-214 GCF_000523025.1 Cynoglossus semilaevis | reverse complement strand
CTCGGACGTAGAAAGAAGAGATGAGTCTCTGGGAATTTCCCTCTCTGTTGAACAGACGGGGCAAAAAACAAAAAAAAAAAATCAGTTTGATTTTTCCAGATTAAACAAAGCAGCCTTATAAAATGCACACCTGCTGTGGTTTACAATATCTTTAGACTATGGCCCTTTTTTCTGACAGTAAACTCATAAACAAAGGATGGAAATGGAAATACCC
>NW_007612309.1:0-214 GCF_000523025.1 Cynoglossus semilaevis | reverse complement strand
AGGGATACCAGGCTTTTTTCGCAAGTAAATACCGACTGTCTACACTGTTTTGGCCAGTATTTAGTCTCTTCAATATGTAGATGTACCATCAACTTAGCAGATTTCCGAGGCAGTAGGTACTGTAGTCAAAGCTTTTACCGGTGGTGTACAGTGCATTCCTCACCTGGGCCCTCAGTAGCATCCTGCCCTGAACAAATCCACCTGTTAAAAAAAA
>NW_007612308.1:0-214 GCF_000523025.1 Cynoglossus semilaevis | reverse complement strand
ACAGAGGCCCGATCCCGCCTGCGACATCCATACAATACTGAATGCGACTGGTCTGCGTTTGTTAGTGTGTGGAACATTATCAGCAGACGAGCCACATGTCAGCATGGTGCAGTCTCTATGCTTCAAATGAAGGGCGACTGCAGCAGTATAACACGGTGCTCCCTGGTGGCGTGTTTGTGTTTCGTGTATACGTGCGTGTGTGTGTCTAAAGGGA
>NW_007612307.1:0-214 GCF_000523025.1 Cynoglossus semilaevis | reverse complement strand
ATTAGTCAGCTTTTATTTCTAAAAGTAATTAAATAAATTAGAAAATGTATAAAATGAAAAATGAAAAAATAGAATTTCATTAAAATAATGTCAAAATGGAAGTAGTCATAGTAATAGCAGTTGCACTGTCAGCAATTATACAGAATTCCTCAAGGGGGCGACAAACCTGACATCCTACAGGTTTATTGTTATTTTGCGGCTTAGACTTTTTTTT
>NW_007612306.1:0-214 GCF_000523025.1 Cynoglossus semilaevis | reverse complement strand
GTGTGTGTAACTGTGTGTGTGTTCTTCTCTGTATCACATATCAGTTCACTCTTCATGGATGAAGACGTCACCTTGACTGAAGCTGTAGCTCCACAGGATCCTGCCGTCTGATTGGACAGCAGCAGCAGCTTCAGTTACTCTGGTTAAATTAATGAACTACAACAACAAACACCAAACGAATAATGGTAACAATGAAGCTGTAGAAGGTTGACAA
>NW_007612305.1:0-214 GCF_000523025.1 Cynoglossus semilaevis | reverse complement strand
GTCTTCGGCATTGGTACTGTAGAGTCGGAGGTTTGGGATGAAATGTATCACTTAGACTGAGGTCGAGTGTTTGAGGAGAAGTCCTTTGCGATGCTACATTTACAAGTAAGGAACTGTGGCGCTCAGGCCATAGTAGCTATGCAGTTCACCAAAACTAATTTTCATCTTATTTATATTAAAAGTGAGCTCCACTTTGAGGAAAATGTTGTTGTTT
>NW_007612304.1:0-214 GCF_000523025.1 Cynoglossus semilaevis | reverse complement strand
GTCTGTGTGTGGCAGCCCTGCTCTCTGGCTGAGAAGAAGAAGGGTCGCGTGGGCTCCGTGGTCATGCCCTACATCATGTCCTCCACCCTGCGCCGCATGTCCACCGTCTCCACCGTCTCCACCGCCTCCTCCTCCGGTGGTCTGTCCAGCAGCTCCGCCTCCTCCGACGGACATTCGTCCCAGGAGTCAGTGCCAAGTGACTTCTTCTTCCTCC
>NW_007612303.1:0-214 GCF_000523025.1 Cynoglossus semilaevis | reverse complement strand
TTGATTAATGAAAGAAATATTGGCATAATGACAATTACAGTGGATCCTTCTCATATGGGAAATGAGAACTGTTAACTAGACAGGTAAGTATCAATAGGCACTTAAATGAGTATGAATTCACTGGGATTCTTTCTCACAAAATGTTAACTATTCAGCTTCCTTACAACTATTAATACATAAAATAACAAGCACTTAACAAATCCATTCTCCCTTA
>NW_007612302.1:0-214 GCF_000523025.1 Cynoglossus semilaevis | reverse complement strand
ATCCACTCTCTGTCATTTACATTATGGAGCTTCGTGCCAGCCGTGATTGGACGCTAAACACTGATAAATAAATAAAAATGTCAGCAAACGTTAAGGATTCACGAGCGGCCAGATTGACGGCCCCCCCGAGTCGACCAGGGTGCTGCGTTTGCCCAGTAGAGGGCGCCGACCAGGTTACTCCTCGGACGGAGTTAAACGTCACGTTTTTTTTTTT
>NW_007612301.1:0-214 GCF_000523025.1 Cynoglossus semilaevis | reverse complement strand
TCTGCTTGTGTCCTCTCTGTGGTTTACACACACATCCACCCACACACACAGCTAAACGAAAAGGAAAATGAACACCATGCCCAGAGCACCTCAGTGGCAACTTGGCAGCTGGTGGACTCGAACCTTAAACCTCCGAACCTAACGCCGCTTCGTTAACCACTAAGTCACCGCTGCCCTCAAACCGATGTTGTCCACATAGCTGGGCCACCTCTGT
>NW_007612300.1:0-214 GCF_000523025.1 Cynoglossus semilaevis | reverse complement strand
GGGGGGCGGGGGGAGAGGAGGGGAGAAGAGGAGAGAGGAAGAGGGGGAGGAAGGGTGAGGAAGAGGGAGAGGAAGGGGGGAAGAAGAGGAGAGAGGAAGGGGTGAGGAAGAAGGGGTAGAGGGAGGAGGAGGAGGAGAGAGAACAAGGAGAGAGGAAGGGGGGGGGCAGTTAAAGAAAATTAGATTCCGCCTGATGCCACAAGATGGAGCCCAG
>NW_007612299.1:0-214 GCF_000523025.1 Cynoglossus semilaevis | reverse complement strand
GTCTCATTCCTTGTAAACATGACGATATGACTTCTCCACCTACTCAGTCGAGCAGTAGTAACTTTTCTACTTTAGGAGGGGGTACCTTAACCATGAAGGTGCCCCCTTCCCCAACCATTCTCTCTGACAGTTTAACGTCCAAAAGAGTACAAATCAGAAACGTAAACATCGGCTCCCGGACATGTAATCAGTTAAAGTGGAAAATGTTCATAAT
>NW_007612298.1:0-214 GCF_000523025.1 Cynoglossus semilaevis | reverse complement strand
TTAACCACTAAGCCACCACTGCCAGAGCTTTACTATCATTGCCCTCACCTCTCTGAATCACTGGTAGAAGTGGTGCTTCATCGCCCAGACATTTTCCACCAACCCAGAGAGGGAATATACAGTACATTAGACATCCTGACAGTCTTTTAGCTAGGACAACTCCAACAGAATAAATTATAATTGTAGATTCTTAGCAGAGGTGGGACCAAGTCAT
>NW_007612297.1:0-214 GCF_000523025.1 Cynoglossus semilaevis | reverse complement strand
AGAAGAAGGAGAGAAAGAGAAAAGAAGGAAGGGAATAGAAGAAGAATGAGTCCAGGGAGCAACGCACCACAGCCAACCAGGTGGGATTCAAACCTGCGATGGTCTGAACTCCAGTCCTCAGGCTGCTGGATGGTTACAGGGCAGATAAAGGTTTTATTTTGCTTTTAATTCCAAGTATCATCGACATCAACTTAAGTTTCAGAACCGTAAAAAA
>NW_007612296.1:0-214 GCF_000523025.1 Cynoglossus semilaevis | reverse complement strand
GTCTGAATGTCGTCGCTGTTGCAGGTGTTCTTCGACTGTGGAGCCAAGGTGGACGTGGTGGACGTCCAGGGTCTGATCCTGTCCCCGGGGTTCCCCTACAACTACTCTTCTGGAACCCACTGCGTGTGGCTCTTCATCGTGCCGGTGAAGTACCAGTTGGTCCTGGAGGTCTTTGACTTCGACGTGTTCGAAAACCAAGACTGGTCCGAGGAGG
>NW_007612295.1:0-214 GCF_000523025.1 Cynoglossus semilaevis | reverse complement strand
AAAGTATAGAGTTTATCAAGTAAAAAAATGAAACAAATGTATTTAAAAAATAAATGTAGCCACAGATGGTTCCCATGATAAAGATGTTTTTTTATTTATTCAAATATTTAAAAGTTATTTATAACTTGACAAATGTAAATAAAGGAAAATAAAAGAAAGGAAATTATTATTATTTTTTAATGCTATGCTGTTTTTTTAGTTATTGTTTGGCTAA
>NW_007612294.1:0-214 GCF_000523025.1 Cynoglossus semilaevis | reverse complement strand
TCTTCTGTCTGATTGCAGGTACAAAAACAGAATGTAAGGTGGGGCAGAATGTCAAATGTTTTTGCAGAGTTGTTTTTAGCTCTCACAACATTACATTCTTTTCCAGTGATGGTGGTCAGCTGAAAGGTGAGTTTCATGCAACAGTTAATGCCACCAACTGCTAATTTGTCACAGACTTGAATATACTGTAAATATGATCAAACAGTTTTATTTT
>NW_007612293.1:0-214 GCF_000523025.1 Cynoglossus semilaevis | reverse complement strand
AATATGTATTTGGAATGTTTAGTAAAATGTTTACATTTTTAATTTGCTATAATTTTTTTTTTTTTTTTTGAGTAACGGCTAAATCCGAATACCCAGTTCGCAGATGGGCACAACATTAAGAAAAACTTATTTTAAATATATTTTTTAAATATGACGTGTACATATATATACATATATATAGTATAGATATATATATAGATCTATATATGTATAT
>NW_007612292.1:0-214 GCF_000523025.1 Cynoglossus semilaevis | reverse complement strand
TTATCTACTCCAGTTAAACCAGGTACAGTAAATGGGTTCTATAATATAAGTGCCCGTCCTTACTTGAGCGTTTCACTCGACATCTGCAGGTTGTAGTTCCTTTCAGTTTCAGGCAGCTTAGCAAAATCCACCAGGCAAGGGTGCTGCCGCTTGTTGTCATCACGAACCTGCGGAGCGACGAGCAGAGTGTCATCAGCATACTGTCATAGCTGCC
>NW_007612291.1:0-214 GCF_000523025.1 Cynoglossus semilaevis | reverse complement strand
GGACTATGGGATTTTTCAAATCTAAAATATGTGTTGGTAAACACTGCTCTAAGCAAACGTTAATAATCACCAACACCACCTCACTACTTCACATGTACTCACAAGATATTTTTCTACGGCACATATTTTAGTTTTAGAAATTCCCATGCCTTAACAAAAAAAGGTACATGTTATGAAATAAAATAATCTTTTAGTTTCAATGGAAAAATACGAA
>NW_007612290.1:0-214 GCF_000523025.1 Cynoglossus semilaevis | reverse complement strand
ACATTTTTAATCAAACGGCAAAGTATTTCTGGCTATTTTCCCTCTCTTATCCCAACACTCTGCAGCCCCAACCCCCAGTCCATGGTTCAACTGGTACCGGGCTGCAGAGAAATAATTATTCATTTACTTAATTTAGAGGGAATCCAGTCATTTCTATTGACTTGAGTCATTTAAAGCTTATCCAGTTAAATTTATCTTTCAGAGTCCAATACTA
>NW_007612289.1:0-214 GCF_000523025.1 Cynoglossus semilaevis | reverse complement strand
CAGCGGTGTCAGAGCGTCCTGTGAACTGTTCCTATTCAAGCTCAACCTGCTGAAATAATCACAACTTCAATGGAGGGAAACCATTAGGGACGCACAGAGGCTGTGCAGAGTCAGGGCCGTTTTTCAATTAGCAACATTTTAAAGCCTATCTTAGACACACACAAACACACACTTCCTTTTTATCCAAACAATAGACAATGGAAGTGGATTTTTT
>NW_007612288.1:0-214 GCF_000523025.1 Cynoglossus semilaevis | reverse complement strand
CACGTGCCATAACTCCACGCCCCCCACTTTGGGAACCACCGCCCCTTACGCAACGTTAATAGAGCTTATGCAACATCCTAATCCACCTGTCATGCTGATTATGGTGAACTAAGGCTTCAAACTTCTGGGATCTGCTAAGGTGGTTTCTGGTACAAAATAAATAGGAACCGTTGCCCCCTGGACTCTTATTTTAACACATTTAACACCCCCCCCC
>NW_007612287.1:0-214 GCF_000523025.1 Cynoglossus semilaevis | reverse complement strand
TCGCCTCCTCATTTCTCCTTCTGCTTTTGGGTCCACCTTTTTCTCATCTTGTAAACATGCTCAGAGAGATGTGTTAAACTGTTGTTTGTGTTTTATTTGTGAAATGTGTAGCTAAAAGCTAAAGAAAGAGGGCATGCGTGTTAAAATTTGTCTCCCTGTAGAAGTGACTACAAAGCTAGCGTTTTGTGTTTGATTAACTACTGGTTAAGATTTA
>NW_007612286.1:0-214 GCF_000523025.1 Cynoglossus semilaevis | reverse complement strand
TAAAAACCAAAGTAATTTCAGTAGACCTGTCTAAATAACAAGATTAGCCCAAAAATAATGAGAAATTAACTAAAGTGTGATAAGTCTGTCTTAAAGTCAACATTTTTAAATATATACTGCAGGTCAAAGTGTTTAAAAAATAGCTACAAGAGAATCAGACAATTGGCAAACAGCGAAAAGTCAATACTAAATGTCAAAGTCAGTTGAAAAATAA
>NW_007612285.1:0-214 GCF_000523025.1 Cynoglossus semilaevis | reverse complement strand
TATATATATATATACAGTGGTACCTGGAGATACTCCTCTAATCGGTTCCACAACAGAACAATTCCCAATTAAAAATGACTAAAAACCAATTAATTTGTTCCAGCCCCCAAAAATATACTATTAATTAATTACAGTAACCTCCATTTAAACATAAAAAAATTATAAACATATATATATAACAATATATAATAATAATAATTCAGAAAACATTTTA
>NW_007612284.1:0-214 GCF_000523025.1 Cynoglossus semilaevis | reverse complement strand
TTCTTGACTAGATTTCAAGATATTAGTTTTGCTCATTTTTCTTTATCTATTTCAAGCCTTATATGTGTTAGTTTTTAGTCATTTTTCTGCTAACTTTAGATGGTTGGTCAACTTTTCTGCTATAAATCTGGCAAACATCATGGTAAACTCTTTCTAAATGACCTTCAAGTACCACCGGGCGTTGAACTGGTGACACTCTTGCTGTAAGGCAAGA
>NW_007612283.1:0-214 GCF_000523025.1 Cynoglossus semilaevis | reverse complement strand
CTCATCCAGACGATGCTGCAGGTCCTTAACAGCAACTTCCAGGTTCTTCTTCATCCTCTCCAGGTGAGCACTAGTGTCCTGTTCCTTCTTCAGCTCCTCAGCCATCATTGCAGCCTTGAAAATAAAACAAATAATGGAACTTGCAAAAATAACTCAAAGGTTACCAAGGGTACACTATTTAAAAAATAAAACAAAACCCTACATCAGTGATAGC
>NW_007612282.1:0-214 GCF_000523025.1 Cynoglossus semilaevis | reverse complement strand
TGTACTGTAGTTGATATTGTTTAGCAGTACATAGTTTCTTGTTAAATGCTAACTTAATAGACTCTTATAAAAGGTTAATTGTAACAAAACATAATTTTATGAAATTTAATGGACCTGAAAATACTACACATCATTTTTACTCAACTAACTCATATTGAACTATAATGTTTTTAGTATTATATATTTCCTTTAATAACTTTTATACAACCTTAAC
>NW_007612281.1:0-214 GCF_000523025.1 Cynoglossus semilaevis | reverse complement strand
TTTCTAGTAAGACGAGACTAACCGGATCGAGCAGCACCTTCCTCACATCCTCTCCATATCTGTTCCTCAGACACGGCCCACAGAACTGACCCTGAATGCCTCGACATTCTTCACTACGGCAGCAAGTCTTTGTGTCAATTGTTTTCTGCCGGCATTGATGACACGTCGAGCCCTGAAAACACAGGAGTGTCAACAATAAAGTTGGTCTCCACAC
>NW_007612280.1:0-214 GCF_000523025.1 Cynoglossus semilaevis | reverse complement strand
AAAGTGTGCTGACTTTGTCTTTCTCTTAGGTTGGTTTGAAATGTTTGTAATTTTAACCTGATACAAAAACTGGATTGTCAAATTGTAGATTTTAGTCTGTGTTTCATCTTACAGTGTTAGTGCAGACAGGTTAACAATCTGTTAACCTGAAGAGGGAAAGTACTAACATTTCCAAGGTCATAAGTTAAATCCCAACGGGGGGAGTTTGATCGGA
>NW_007612279.1:0-214 GCF_000523025.1 Cynoglossus semilaevis | reverse complement strand
GTGGCAATGGTCAAAGCACCAGAAGAAAATAAGACAGATATTAATCATTATCGATCTAAAATCTCTCACAGTCACGTCAATCTGCTTATCAGCGGGAGACTAATTTACTGCCATGATCAACTTAACTGTGAGATATGCTATAAACAGAGACATTATCGCCTCAGCAACTGCAGCCCATGGCAAACTGGAGGAGAAAAAGAAAGTATCGGATTGA
>NW_007612278.1:0-214 GCF_000523025.1 Cynoglossus semilaevis | reverse complement strand
ACACTGCTTTACCTTAGTGAGAAGGCGACCCGCTATATAGGTATCGGTTGATATTGGAATCAGAAATTAAGTTGTTAGACAATATTGGCATATTGGATATCAGGCAAAAAGCTAATATCGAACATCCCTAGTAATACAGATATGATTTCTACATCATTTTGATATCACTCTTTTGACACATTCCTTTGGAGCTATTTATATCCCAGTTGTGTAA
>NW_007612277.1:0-214 GCF_000523025.1 Cynoglossus semilaevis | reverse complement strand
TTTTTTTTTTCAAATTATATTCTACTTCCTCAGTCAGCATTTTCTTCCTACTGGTAAATTAGTTTTTAGTTGAACCTTTACAAAAGAGAGGGCCAACCACGCCCTCGTGTGGAGCAGCAAGGTACTACACAATCAGAGAAACATTTGCAGACAGAAGTGGGTTTTGCTGTTTCATCATAAAATCTTTGTTTTGTTGAATATTTTCCGTTTTTTT
>NW_007612276.1:0-214 GCF_000523025.1 Cynoglossus semilaevis | reverse complement strand
GGTAGTAAAAGATGCATTATACTTAGAAGTACAAGTACAAGTGTGGAAGTGTGTGTGTGTGTGCATGTGATCCCACAATCCTGGAATAGGCTTTGTTGATGATGGTAATAAAAATAACATATGCATAACATGCTTTAGGATCACTGAGGATGAAGTTCAAAACATTAAACATATATACCGCATATACTAGGTCGAAGAGTTCCGTTAGGCAGCT
>NW_007612275.1:0-214 GCF_000523025.1 Cynoglossus semilaevis | reverse complement strand
AATTTATATCAACAGGTAAACATGAAGTTGTGTTAAATGGCATGTTCTATTTTAATTTTTTTCTGCTAAATTCTCGCCTCGCTGCAGTCTAAATATTTAACACATATATATTTCACATTTATACAAGACAACTGTTATTAGCTGGACCATTGACCTCCTCTTCATCACCTCAATGTTTTTAAAAACATTTATGTAAATAACAATGCTTGTCTGC
>NW_007612274.1:0-214 GCF_000523025.1 Cynoglossus semilaevis | reverse complement strand
CAAAGTGACACCAAATTCTCTGATAGTATTTTTTTTTTCTTAAACCCAGAAACAGAGACACTGAGCTGCTGTAACTCGACCTCAAATATTGACAGGTCCAAAAACGACCAACAACATCATCTTAAAGGGTTTGGACTAAACCTCGTACTAAAAACTGTCCCTCAGATCCTGTCCGTCCCAGTGAGAAGCTCAGCATCTTCATCTTCATCTTCGT
>NW_007612273.1:0-214 GCF_000523025.1 Cynoglossus semilaevis | reverse complement strand
ATTCAAAATCGTGTGGCTTACAATTTAATATCATTTCCTTGTGAACAAAGACAAGCTAATGGGCTAACAAAGTACTTTTTTTTTAAATTGCAGAACATCTGCATGTGACCTCATTATAGGCCGGGAAGAGCAGTGGGCCCTGAGGTGTTTTTACAGTACTGAATTACGCCCCACCCACCCCTCAGCTTCAACCTCATCTGAAAAAGCTTCTGCA
>NW_007612272.1:0-214 GCF_000523025.1 Cynoglossus semilaevis | reverse complement strand
GTCTTTCTGTCTGTCTTTCTGTCTGTTCTTCAGGTTTTTCCTCAAGTTCTTCCTGAAGTGTAACCAGAACTGCCTGAAGAACGCGGGGAACCCTCGAGACATGAGGCGTTTTCAGGTACGACCTGCGGACGAAGGTCACGCTGAGGTCACGCTGAGGTCCATCAGACTTCACTGATCTTCATCATCAACCAATCACTAATAAAGTCAAACCAAC
>NW_007612271.1:0-214 GCF_000523025.1 Cynoglossus semilaevis | reverse complement strand
GCATGTGTGTGTGTGTCTGTGTGTGTTCTGTGCGTGTAAACCATTAAAGAAAGAATGTAGCAGCCTGTCGCGTCACAAATTCAACAACATCGTGCGAGGATTTCTGCCAGGCCAGTGAAACCACACTCACACTGCAGAACCACACGCTATGATAAGGATTTGATAATGGAGCAGAGGCAGGATTTGCCTAAATTACCATAGTTCCCAGGAATAA
>NW_007612270.1:0-214 GCF_000523025.1 Cynoglossus semilaevis | reverse complement strand
AAAAAAAAAAATCAGACACTTTATTTCTGACTCCTCTAAACTCTCCGATGGTCTGAGATGTGTCTTCACCATCAACATCATTCAGTTGACAGTACACTCCTACTGTAGGTGACAATGACGGCGCACATCTTCTATAGTGGATATCAATACTCTTCACCTGAGACACCGATGACCTCTGCCGTGACATCGACACGTACAGAGTCAGAAAAATCTC
>NW_007612269.1:0-214 GCF_000523025.1 Cynoglossus semilaevis | reverse complement strand
GATAGATACCAATGGTTATCTTATACCATAGTAGGTTGGGAAAGATGAGCACGTGTCAAACATTAATCAGGATTTTCCAGATTTCGTCACAACTGTACTTGATCAACAACAGTATCTATTGACTAAACAGAAATAGACCGCTTTCTCCGAAGATAAAACCGATAAAACTGTCATTCAGAGAAACAAGCTCTGGCTTGCTCTCCTTATCCACAAT
>NW_007612268.1:0-214 GCF_000523025.1 Cynoglossus semilaevis | reverse complement strand
CTTTTCCAAACTGGTCATTGTAAAAAAAAAACAAGAAAACAAAACGTTTAGCTATTTCTGGATTAGCTTTGGCTAGCTCTCCACATGGTTTTGTTCAAGCGTAGAAAGCTAGCTTCAGGCTAACTCTTCGGGTTAAAACTATCTCCAGGACTTCAAGATGTTTATTTGTCACGTTCTTGAATCCTGCAGTAATAAAATAATAATAATAATAATA
>NW_007612267.1:0-214 GCF_000523025.1 Cynoglossus semilaevis | reverse complement strand
CATACCAGCGCCCTCTACTGGAGAGATTGGAGCGTCTCAATGCGTGCAATTGAAAGATTTTAAAACTTATTTAGGCAAATAAAAAAATTGATTATTATGATTAATAGTGGTCATAATAATATTTGTTTCTATATAAACTAAATATAAGAAAATTGTGCTATATATAAAAGTAAAGATCTGGCTGAGGAAAACTATATAAAATATCTGTTGTTTA
>NW_007612266.1:0-214 GCF_000523025.1 Cynoglossus semilaevis | reverse complement strand
AAAGAAATAAACCGCAAGGCCATAAAAGTTCACTTATTGGGCAACAAAATGATTTTAGCATTTATGCGTTGACACTAGAACTAGCAGAGATTATGTCAGTGCCTGAATAATGTTCATTTTCACTGCAATTGAATTGCTCTCACCAACCCTAACGCGACAAAACTCGAGTTACTTAGTTACGATGTATTATCAATTTGAACCCCGTTCCATGTTT
>NW_007612265.1:0-214 GCF_000523025.1 Cynoglossus semilaevis | reverse complement strand
TGCAGTAAAAAAAACTCCAAACCTAGGCGTTCAAAATGATAGAGTATTTTCTCTGAGCGGAGTACTGCATTGTACTACTAACAAGTCCCAGAGGCAGAACATGAATACTGTCCTTACTGCGTGGCACCACCAGGAGGAGGAGGAGGACGTGGGAGGACGTGCAGCGCTCCAACTCTTTTTGTCCTTAATAGCTCACACTGCAGTGTGTTTCCTG
>NW_007612264.1:0-214 GCF_000523025.1 Cynoglossus semilaevis | reverse complement strand
CTCTCTTTCTCCTCAGACCCTTCAATGACAGTGAGAGCTGAACTAGTCGGGCCCTACAGCAACCACATGTACACCTATGAGCCCGGTGATATCAAAGTCTGTAAGTGGAGCTGCTACACACGCACATCTGCACTCTGTCAACGTCGCCTTTATTAAGCGTAAATGTATTATTTATTAATCGTAAACGTGTCTCTTCCTCAGTGATGAGCAACAT
>NW_007612263.1:0-214 GCF_000523025.1 Cynoglossus semilaevis | reverse complement strand
CGGTTCTGACCCGGTTGTGTGGTTGCAGCTCATGAAGATTGCGTTCGATGAGGAGGTGGCCTCCGACCTGGCTGAGGTTTTCAGGAAACATCTGCACAAACTGCGTTATCCACAGCACGTCCAGGGAACGTTCGCCTTCACTGTGGGTCAGAGCGGCAAGATGGTGGTGGAGGCCAAGGCCAAGGACAAGAACCAGTCGCTGAGGTGAGACACC
>NW_007612262.1:0-214 GCF_000523025.1 Cynoglossus semilaevis | reverse complement strand
GTATGGCATCCTTTCTGGCTTAATTTATATTAGCGACGTTTAGGGGTCACCCTTCTTTAGGTTACTGTTTTGCTGTTCCTCCATTACTCCTATATGTAGTATAGGAGTAATGTATATATTGGTAGCTAAAGTTGAGGTTCTTTGTAGGTGTTTCAATATTTTACAACAACATTTTCCCTGTCAAGAAATTGACTATTTTTGGTTGACCATATAT
>NW_007612261.1:0-214 GCF_000523025.1 Cynoglossus semilaevis | reverse complement strand
AGTTTGAGTCATTTGGTCTAAAGGAATAAGTGGATGCAGGCATTTGGATCATGTTGTGAAAAATTAGCAGCAGTGCTATAATGACAATGACAATGTTATAAAGTTTTTAGGTTGAGACCAAAGAAGCAGATTAGTTAAAGGAAGGACAGTATGTCTGAGTACCTGGAAGTACAGAAACAGCTGTACAACAATAACAAAGATGTCCAGACTCAAG
>NW_007612260.1:0-214 GCF_000523025.1 Cynoglossus semilaevis | reverse complement strand
AGTACTGTCAGCAGGTATTCTAACGCTGAACATTTTGGAGTTTTTTCTGAGTTTTACTATTGTGTGTTACTGTGGCCAGGAAACAAGACCTCCACCAAGGCTGAACACCGCTGTTGACGGCTGCCAACCCTGTCTATGGTCCAGCTTCAACAGGGTGAGTAAAACTGTGGTTTTGTACTTAATGTTTCACATACTTTTGGGTTTTCAAAAAAAA
>NW_007612259.1:0-214 GCF_000523025.1 Cynoglossus semilaevis | reverse complement strand
GTGTGTGTGTGAGACGGTGCCTCGGTGTTTTATGTGCGTCCTTTTGTGCGTAGGTGCCTCGTTCCGTTTTTGGGGGTGGACATAAATTCACCGACGCTGTGTCTGAAGCTGAAAAGACTGCGACTGAATGAACAGAAGGTCGAAGAGGGAGACAGAGGAGGAGAAGTAACCGTACGGAGGGGGAGGCGGAGGAGGGAGAGAGGGAGAGAGGGAG
>NW_007612258.1:0-214 GCF_000523025.1 Cynoglossus semilaevis | reverse complement strand
GGGGGGGGCAGAAGGGGGTGAGGAGCTCTCATCACCTGCAGCCAGTGTTCAGTGTTAACATTGGTAAATTAGAGGTAATTACGGAGTTACTGTAATTAATCAAAGGCTCCGAAGTTGGCGTCGCTGCAGCTGACGTATCATCCAGTCAGATTTAATGATAGGATTCAAATTTCAGACTTTTGTGTCATGTCTTTGCTAAACATTTTATTTATTT
>NW_007612257.1:0-214 GCF_000523025.1 Cynoglossus semilaevis | reverse complement strand
GTCTAATATGATGTGAATCACATGCTGATGCCTTCACAGTCATTAGTTCTAAACCCTTTTAACAGACAACCTCAGGTTTCCTCGGTTTGTTAGAAGTCTCCTCTGAGTTCTACTCATTTCTATGGTCTGTGGTGTATTTAATCTTAGGGAATAATTCACTCTTAATGCTAATTTTCATTCCAACTTTAACCAGTTTTAACAATTACTTACAAAA
>NW_007612256.1:0-214 GCF_000523025.1 Cynoglossus semilaevis | reverse complement strand
TGGGTTCTGCACCATTGGGCAGCAACAAGTCTGCTCCGAAAACTTCTCCAAACCCATCTTAGAGCACCAGGAGGTGACATTGAGCACATTTTAGCTGTCATTGTATTCCAATTCGATGTTAACAGTGATAATTATTGGACGTAATCACTGGTGCAGGCCCATTCGAATACTGATGGGATTCTGTATGGAGTTTTCTCCTCGTATGTGAATGGGT
>NW_007612255.1:0-214 GCF_000523025.1 Cynoglossus semilaevis | reverse complement strand
TTCTTTTCTCTCCAACATCCTGGACTGGGAGGCCTCAGGACCAAGTGAGTAAATTAAAGATGGCCATCAATGATGACCCCTCTGGTCAGTGCTGTAAATGCAGGAAACTGTCAGCGTTTGTCAGCTGATGTTACTGCTGCCATGTCAATGTCAGGCTGTTCTTTTAAAGAGGAATTTGTCTGACAACGTGGTTTACTGTAATCACTGACAATTT
>NW_007612254.1:0-214 GCF_000523025.1 Cynoglossus semilaevis | reverse complement strand
TTCTCGTTCTCCTTATTCTTTTCCTTTTTTCTTTCCACTTTTACATTTTGCTCTTGTTCTAATTCTTCTTTTCTTACGTTGTTGTTCTACTTTTTCTCCTAACTTTTCTTTACCTTTATAAATATCTTTTCCCTGTATCCTCTCCTTCTTCCTCTTCACCTTCTTCATCTTTTTTCTCTTAGACGTCGTTGACATTGTTAACGCTCCTCTGATC
>NW_007612253.1:0-214 GCF_000523025.1 Cynoglossus semilaevis | reverse complement strand
CCTGCTGCAACACGCCTGCAATAACTCCCAAGGAGGCTGCGCTCCCTATTTTGGGAACCACTGGTCTAGAGAATTAAAATAAATTCAATACTGCATTTTAAACTGTAGTTCACTGATCCGAATAATCATGGTTTTTTTCTTTTTATTAACAGAACTTTCTGTTGAAGTTTGTGCAAGTCAGTCAGTATTTCCTAAAATGAATTCTAGAGAGAGT
>NW_007612252.1:0-214 GCF_000523025.1 Cynoglossus semilaevis | reverse complement strand
CAAAACAATCTTACAAGGTTAGCACAGAATCCATTGTCACCTGAAAGACAAAGGACTTTTAAGTTCTGCCATTTGCTGTTTGTGAACAGCATATATCAACATAATGATCTGCCCTGAGAGAAGAGAACATCTGCTTTAAGTTCTTTGATAGTCAATGCAAAGCAGAGCTTAGGGTCCTACCCCAACCCTGAGCAGGAAGTCAAACTTGTTTTTT
>NW_007612251.1:0-214 GCF_000523025.1 Cynoglossus semilaevis | reverse complement strand
TATATATATATACACACACTGTACAATTAGAGCTAAGCTACGCTCTATCTTTGTGTGTTTGTGATCACAGAGAGATGCTACGAGATCCAGAGATGAGGAACAAGCTGATCTCCAACCCCACCAACTTTAACCATGTAGCCCACATGGGACCAGGAGATGGGATCCAGATCCTTAAAGACCTGCCCATGGTACGAACATCTGGGATTAGAGAAAG
>NW_007612250.1:0-214 GCF_000523025.1 Cynoglossus semilaevis | reverse complement strand
TTTGATACAGAGAGCGGTTTCGCTCATCAGGTTCCGCTTCGACGCGTACTCGAGCCGAGAGTCTGAAGAGACATCGACCAGGAGCCGCAGCAAACAGCGCAGCAGCAGGTTACTGCGGACCTCCATCCTGAGCAGACACACGCAGTATCAGTATATGACCACCAGAGGGAGCTATCACATCCAAGTTCTTTATGGAGGAAGGTGGTTGTTTTTT
>NW_007612249.1:0-214 GCF_000523025.1 Cynoglossus semilaevis | reverse complement strand
CTCTTAATGCCAGAAATCAAGGGAAATGCTGCTGTTATTTTTTAGTATTCCATTCTGAAAACGGATCTTTAAAAGTCAACTACAGGTTAAATAAGTACAGAAAAGACAGGTTTTTGAGCTATGTTTTTTTTATACGTTTCATCTGATAACATGTCACTGTAGAGTGATTATATTTATATTTCAATCTGAAACTATTGTGCAGAGTTTTTGTGCA
>NW_007612248.1:0-214 GCF_000523025.1 Cynoglossus semilaevis | reverse complement strand
TTTTTTTGTCATTTTATTGACTATGTGATTTAGTGCTACTGATCATTAATTTTAGGTGAAACCCAGGCTTCTATTCATACTATTACCGTCAAGTTTATCCGGTTTAATTGACTTATTGTAATTTAAGCCACATTTGTGGTTCCGTAGTGCAGCGGTTAGCATGCCTCGGAAGCGCAAAGCAGTTAGCCCTGGGTTCGGTTCCCAGAGGAACCAC
>NW_007612247.1:0-214 GCF_000523025.1 Cynoglossus semilaevis | reverse complement strand
AAAAAAAACATTTTTAATATTGCTGTTTTGCCTCATAATCGCCATAATCGAAGTTTGAATTCAACTTATCCTCAGGTTATTTTTAGCAATGTCTACATCTCCCCACCTTTAAAAGTGATAAAATTGATAATTGACAGCATATATATATTTATATATACACCTAAAGAACATTGTTTGTGTTGTGGTTAGAGAATCAGAAGCCAAGATATTCATA
>NW_007612246.1:0-214 GCF_000523025.1 Cynoglossus semilaevis | reverse complement strand
GCTCCTGGAGGAAACAAAAATAATGTTGTGTCTTTTTTTGTTTGTTAGTTACAGATGAAGACACAGTGAAGAGATACTACGCCAAGTTCGAGGAGAGGTTTTTCCAAACCTGTGAGAAGGAGCTGCTGAAAATCAACACGTTCTATTCAGGTCGGTGTTTGAGATGAAGCCTCGATTTTTAACTTCAACTCTTTGCCTTAGTCAGGAGTTAAAT
>NW_007612245.1:0-214 GCF_000523025.1 Cynoglossus semilaevis | reverse complement strand
TGTGTGTGTGTGTGTGCGTGCGTGTTCGTGCGTTTAGTCTTTCATCTGAGGTGACCGTGTACTTGACTATACGTGGCAAAAGACGTTGCATATTTTTTACTGCTGTCTGTGACTGTGTTATTTATTACATATAATTATATGTGTGTGTAGTTGTGTGTGTGTTTGTGCTACTAAGAGGAGAGTGATAGTAATGACGGGAAAGTGAGAGACCCAC
>NW_007612244.1:0-214 GCF_000523025.1 Cynoglossus semilaevis | reverse complement strand
TATGATGTTGCCACTGTGTTAGTGTAGTCGAGTGTCATAGGTACTTATGGACAAGAGGCGGGTTCTAAGGTATGCTGAAAAGCGAGTTAATTTGCACCAGAGGAATGGCACTCCAACATAGGTCAAGGAACCTCTGTATACAGCAGCAACAGCAAGTCTACTGGGTTAGAAGGTTTACTGAGGGAAGTGTATTATTGATGGATGGATGGATGGA
>NW_007612243.1:0-214 GCF_000523025.1 Cynoglossus semilaevis | reverse complement strand
AGGTCTAAACACTTCTATAAATAGTGTGAAAATCTGTTGCGAATTTAATTATTTCAACAGTTTTGTAGTTGGACTTTTGCACTGATTTTTTAAACAAGAGATCTTGTCAAAGCTGTTGGAGACACAAAAGAGATGCGTCTTAACAATAATTAAATAATTAATAATTAATCCCCTCGGAATTTTAACGTAACAAATGTCTTAACTTTTTTTTTTT
>NW_007612242.1:0-214 GCF_000523025.1 Cynoglossus semilaevis | reverse complement strand
ACTACAGTAATTGATATTCAAAATGTTATGTACATTCCTGTAGTTACTAGTGACAAAAACAACGTATATAACAAATATATTTTTGGCAAAACCTGGCAGTTACTTTAGGCAAAATGTTTTATTTTAATTAAAATCATTCAAGAATGTATTTAGTCACTCATCCGTCATTAATTTACATATAGACAATTGTACATTAGTGAAAAATGGTACTGCA
>NW_007612241.1:0-214 GCF_000523025.1 Cynoglossus semilaevis | reverse complement strand
ACATATGAAATAGGCTCACGGAAAAAGAAACATTAAGTCGTCGAAGCTGTCTATAGTAGTAGAAAAAAGTTTTAGAATCAGAACTTTAGTCAAGACCAAGGTTAGTTAAAAGTAATAATAATACCATAATATCAACGTTGAACAACAATTCCACACGAGTTAAAAAGAGCAAAATCAAAAACAAATTTAAAAATTATTTCCTTAAAAAAAAAAA
>NW_007612240.1:0-214 GCF_000523025.1 Cynoglossus semilaevis | reverse complement strand
AAGTGTCAAGTGTTTGTTTGTGGAAATAACAACAAAATAACCACAGCTGAAAAATAACTAGTGATTATTTCACACTTCTTTCTCCATAAAATACAAATTTGTTTATATTTCCTTCAGACATTAATACTGAATTTGAATGAGTATCACAGGAAGATCCTCTAATCTGGAGCCCATGAGAGTTCAGTTATGGCCCCAGCAGTGGGGGGGGGGGGGG
>NW_007612239.1:0-214 GCF_000523025.1 Cynoglossus semilaevis | reverse complement strand
CTAAAACATGTACTCGTCCAGTGACCCACTGCCCAACCAACTGCGCTCAGGTCAGTCAGCGTGGTGTGTTTTCCTACTGTTCAGTTCAGTGTGTAACTGCCCTCATGGGTAGATTATTAAAGTAGATCAGCAACGTCAGCGGTTCGGAGGTATTTTAACACCAGGGACAAAGACCGGAGCAAGACTTCCTGTAAGATTTGTTACGAGACGAACA
>NW_007612238.1:0-214 GCF_000523025.1 Cynoglossus semilaevis | reverse complement strand
ACATTTTTGCTGTTTCGTGGGATTGTAACTGAAGTTACAAAAATGAAATTAGGTGAGGTGGGTTATTTACGTACATGAAGTAACAGTCAATAGGATAACATAGAAAGCTTTGACAAAACAAAGCAGGGCACTGGTAGGGTGAATTCAACACATTTACATGCCACAATAGAGTTAAAATATGGACGAAATACAGACCATGGACATCATAAAAAAA
>NW_007612237.1:0-214 GCF_000523025.1 Cynoglossus semilaevis | reverse complement strand
TGTGTGTATCCGGGAGAAGCATAGTTGATTTTTTATTCGCATATGCAGTTCAAGGTCTGGCTCTAATTGTACGGATAAGAAATAGTTAAACATTGAAAAATAAATACTTCACATGTGCTTTTTTATGTTATTCTTATATTTATATACTTTTTTTAAGCTATTATGGCTTAAGTGATAAGGGATTTGCAAATCTCCAATGCAATACCTGCAGTAT
>NW_007612236.1:0-214 GCF_000523025.1 Cynoglossus semilaevis | reverse complement strand
GCCCCACTATTTGAGAAATACTAAACAAACCTAATCTTGGGTCTCAGTGGTGAGTGCCCTTGCCTTACAATAAAAAAGATCAAATGTTCCAGGTGCCACGGTACCTGTTGACTGATTTATGCATGTGGGACTAAGTTTTTGTTTCACTGCAGTAGCTCAAAATGAAAATACCATCTCATCACCAAGTATTTCTTCATGGAGGCTTCAGCTTTAG
>NW_007612235.1:0-214 GCF_000523025.1 Cynoglossus semilaevis | reverse complement strand
CACAGACGTGTACGTCCACAGACACAGTTTCATCATAACTTCCTGTTCCGTCCGTTTTGTTTCATCTTGATTCTCTAGTTCTGAGTAAAGTTTGTGAGAAATAATTAGTGATAATTGATAATTACTGGTTATTTGGAAATGAGAGGGTTAAAATGATGAAGAACAATATTCATGACATGACCCCCCTGACCCCTCCCCCTGCCCCCCCCCCATC
>NW_007612234.1:0-214 GCF_000523025.1 Cynoglossus semilaevis | reverse complement strand
GTGATCAATAATTATTTTGATTGATCATATTGAAATTTTACATTTTTACCAGCGCTGGTTATTTAATGAAACTCCTTCACTGTTTCAGATCTGAACTACTGTGGAACACACACACCCTGCAGGAACGGTGGAACCTGCACCAACACAGAACCGAACGAGTACAAGTGTGAATGTCAGGAAGGATTTAAAGGACGGAACTGTGACATAGGTGAGT
>NW_007612233.1:0-214 GCF_000523025.1 Cynoglossus semilaevis | reverse complement strand
ATTTCCTGGTTTTATGAAAAAGAATCAATTAAATATTAATAAATCACAATACAATACACCTGTCCAACGGGGCTGTTACTGTGTTGACCATGTAGAAGGAAAACGACTGCAATTTTAATTCTAGCCACATGGTGTCAGTATTGGCGCATAGTGCACATTAAGGGTAATTCTTGAACACTTCATTGGGTATTGTTGATTCTGCATGCATATAGGT
>NW_007612232.1:0-214 GCF_000523025.1 Cynoglossus semilaevis | reverse complement strand
AGAGAAATAATCGAAGAGCTGTGCCTTTAGTTCAGAAAAAAGACAGTCACGGAGAAATGAGATAAACAGTTTGTGTAGTCAAATAAACGGACATCAGACAAAGCAGTTACACAAAACGACACGCTAGTAAGTTCACTAAAATAGTGATGAAAAAATCAGTAATGTAATGACCAGTTATACCATGACTGTCAAGAACTATAACTGTCATAGTCAT
>NW_007612231.1:0-214 GCF_000523025.1 Cynoglossus semilaevis | reverse complement strand
ACGATTCTCTCGAAGTCTGTTCACGATCATAAGGCTGGTTTTATTTATACCAAAGTAGGGACGTTTACTTTGTCCTTTTATGGAGATACTTCAAGAAATAAGGAAGCTGTTTCAATTTAGGAAGTAAACAAAAAGGGTAGAGCGTTGGGTTTTTGTTATCTTCTTATCTTTTTGGGATGAAGTGCTCAGTTTGAGTCTTTGACATAAAAAGGAA
>NW_007612230.1:0-214 GCF_000523025.1 Cynoglossus semilaevis | reverse complement strand
AAATGTGGTTTTAATTAGGAGTTCTTATCTTTGAGAGATAAGAGGGAGGGAAGAGAGTCGACCTGTACGTAGACACGTACCGTACCTTCCATGTACAAAAAAAAATTTTTTTTTGGATTTGATTTCTGAATAATGCACAATATAGCGATAAAATCACGTAGATAACGCAAAACACAATACGGAAGATTCGCAGGAGATGCGTACGAAGTCGACG
>NW_007612229.1:0-214 GCF_000523025.1 Cynoglossus semilaevis | reverse complement strand
TGTCCATCTCTGTGAGTGAATTCATTAGTTCAACTAACATTGTCTTTGTTCTCACCTCAGCCCAAGGACAGGAGTGCTGCTCCGTCCACTGACACCGGGACATCAAATATGAACTGGGACAAGATTTGATTTATAACCAGGCCCCAAATGTGATATTGGTTTTTTTTTCACTGTGTCTTTGCTCTCTTGCAGAACGAGGCTGCAACTGCAAAGG
>NW_007612228.1:0-214 GCF_000523025.1 Cynoglossus semilaevis | reverse complement strand
CACACTCCCCATCACCATCACGCCGTCTGACCTTTTCTGTTCCCCCTTTGTGTCCGTCTCCTCTCCGCAGCCGCTCGTCTGACCATGTGTCGACACATTGCGTGTGGAGTCATTTGTCTGGTCTTTGTCATCCTTTTTGATGACCTTTTGAACATCTTGATTCTCTTCTTCCTCTTCTTTGTTGTGAATCATTTCACTCGACAGTCGTAGCTGT
>NW_007612227.1:0-214 GCF_000523025.1 Cynoglossus semilaevis | reverse complement strand
TGTGTGTGTGTGTGTGTGTGACAGCCGATTCTGCATCCAGAGAGCTTTAATGATACGATCAAGGCCGTGACAGAAGTGAGTTGACGACGGAGCTCAGGCTGAGACTCACTGCTCCTCACTCTGAAGGAGAGAAAACCGCTGCTGGAAACTGTTCCCAATTATTGTCGTGTAAAAGTTTTGATAGCTGCGTCTCACGTCTCACGTCTCACGTCTC
>NW_007612226.1:0-214 GCF_000523025.1 Cynoglossus semilaevis | reverse complement strand
AACAATAATAATAATAGTACCAGCAATTTCCTTCATATTCATTTGAGCCTCTACATTTGCAGATAACACACCGTAACTTATTAATGGTGGAATATGTATAAATAAAAAATAAAAACGGAAGAGCTGGATAAAGTGTCAGGGGAGAGGGAACGTTGAGCTTCTCTACTTAGGCTGCTTTCCCTTAATCAAAAACAACAACAACAAAAACAAACAA
>NW_007612225.1:0-214 GCF_000523025.1 Cynoglossus semilaevis | reverse complement strand
AAAAAGGAATTAAGATTTTTCTTTTAAATCATTTAGCTGATGTAATTATTCCATGATGAAAACTTAAAACTAAATAATGTGCTGTTTTACAATCACTGCATGACTTACATAGCCCTTTGGAGAAAATGGATCCTTCAATGAGGTAAAGAGTGTAATTATTCCAAGGGCATATTTCTCCTTTTGCTTATGGGAAGGAATTCTGCTATAGAGGAAA
>NW_007612224.1:0-214 GCF_000523025.1 Cynoglossus semilaevis | reverse complement strand
GGTGAGACTTTGTTTCACAGTAGACACGATGATGTCCCTTCTAAGCAGGTGACTGAGTGCCATCTAAAGCAAAATTTTGAATTGATTATCCTTGTTTATCATATTTTTAGGATCCAAATCAAGGTAGAATTTCCTAAGATCTCTACAAAAAAATGTCCAAGCTTTTACATTTTAAACATACAATCCTTCTAAAGCAGAATTCTCTCGACTGACA
>NW_007612223.1:0-214 GCF_000523025.1 Cynoglossus semilaevis | reverse complement strand
CCCATTTTTTATTTATTTTTTTTTTTTGTCATGAGCCACAGAGTAAACAAAACCCTGCGGTCATAATTTTTACAAACCAAAAAATAATCTTAGAAAAACAGAAGTCCAACTTGTTCATCTTCCAAATAGTAAAAGAATACTTATTCATTCCAGCTGTTTGAGATAAAAATGTTGAAAGAATGTTCCCCGACCTGCTGCAGTGACTGAGTTTGAA
>NW_007612222.1:0-214 GCF_000523025.1 Cynoglossus semilaevis | reverse complement strand
ACCAGTCACATTGCTGTAACATTTTCTGTTCTTCTTTGTAGTCTCTGGTTATCATAGACAACCATGGGTTATTTATAGTATTTACATTCAGATTAATCTAACTGAACCTTTATCTGTCAGCGTGGAGTGATGGATATTCATGGACAGGATATTACTTCAACACTCCATCCTACTGTAACCTCCACCGTTTTTATCACTTTGATTTGAAAGAACT
>NW_007612221.1:0-214 GCF_000523025.1 Cynoglossus semilaevis | reverse complement strand
GCTGGCCATGGAGCTTTCTGCACAAGCTCAGGAGGAAGAGGAGACAATGAGGAAGCAGGAGGAAGAGGAGCTAGCGAGGATATTGCAGTTGTCACTTACTGAGAAGTAAAAAGAAAAATAGGGAACTATAATATCAGTAATTGTAAAAACACAACTTTATCCAGATCCAGAAACAACAACCTCACCTCAGTCATTCAAACCACTATCTATGCAG
>NW_007612220.1:0-214 GCF_000523025.1 Cynoglossus semilaevis | reverse complement strand
GCATACTTCGAGTAGTACGACTACAAAATACCAAACCGAAGTTCGTCCAAGAGGATGAATCTTATTAAGCGTCTAATTCCGCAGAAAAATGATCTCATGTTTGGAGAGTAAAGTTAACGTTTGAATGATTCCGATTTTCCAGTCCAAGTTTTAACATCTTGTTTCGAAATGACGACATCTGTTGGAGTGACGACCTTTGTACTTAGTTCCAGAA
>NW_007612219.1:0-214 GCF_000523025.1 Cynoglossus semilaevis | reverse complement strand
TTGATTTTAAGCAGTGAGTGCAAAAAAGCCAATTTTTTCAATGTGACTTAAATCAAGGGTTCCAACAATGGGGGGCGCATCCCCAGAGGCGGCACAGAACTAGTGCAATGCAGCGCAGCAAGGGACATTTTTGTTGACATGAGGCACTGCAAAAATATATTTTTGGGAACCAATGACTGGTTTCGGGGCTACACTGTCGTTAGCTTTAGCATAA
>NW_007612218.1:0-214 GCF_000523025.1 Cynoglossus semilaevis | reverse complement strand
TGAAAATGGATGGATGGATGGAACATGGCTACAGGTGACCAGGAAAGGGTTGGAGCTTATGTATCTTTTGACTAAGAAGTTACACAAAATATGCAAAGAAACACAGAAGTAACTGCAGGAAGCAATGCATGTATTCCATAGTGGCTTAGTTTGTGTGTGACACAAGACTTGCACAAAAACGTGGGCAACTTTACAAAACAGAGTAACAAATTGA
>NW_007612217.1:0-214 GCF_000523025.1 Cynoglossus semilaevis | reverse complement strand
GTATTACAGTGCAATATTTTATTGTACTACGATACCAGACGATGCAGATAGAAATAAAGGGAAACATTGTTTAGAATTCGGTGTCTAAGGCTTTATTGACTTAGGTGGTGCATGTCTGAACATTTTTCAAAAATCTACAAATATATTGGAGGTAGAATCTGTAAAGATCAGATTTAATAGCTGGCCATGGTCCTCTCCAGCCAGTCGTTGAAGA
>NW_007612216.1:0-214 GCF_000523025.1 Cynoglossus semilaevis | reverse complement strand
TTTCGTCCTCCAGCTGTAGGGTCCTCCTCTTCACCTTGACTTTGACCTTCCCCCACGCTGTGAAAATTGTCAACATATTTACCGTCTCCATCGCCCAGTCTTGTTTTCCCTTCAGTAAAATCCACTTTCATTTAAGCTAACCTTCTTTTTCTCAGGACTCCTCGCTGATAACAACATTTTCTCCCCTTTTATTCAACTTGTTTGAGTCGACAGC
>NW_007612215.1:0-214 GCF_000523025.1 Cynoglossus semilaevis | reverse complement strand
TGTCACAGTGACAAGGAGTTCACTATCTAATATGATGACTGTCAGTGTGAAGACGTTTTTGTCACAAACAGATATATTTGACTTTGTTTGGACTGAAATAGAATTACGTCAGTGAGAATACAAATAATATCATTATCATCAAGTGGAGAGTTTTAAATAAAAGAAGAAATACCAAAGGATCTGATTTTTGATTTCCCATTAAATAATAATAATA
>NW_007612214.1:0-214 GCF_000523025.1 Cynoglossus semilaevis | reverse complement strand
ACACACACACACACTTATACACATCTTGTGTTCCTGTGTTTGCGTAACTGAACAAAACTTTGGTTTTGTCGTCCAAAGGTCATCGACGTTTTTCGGAGCCCAAAGACAAAACAGACCCCCCCTCACACCCCCATACATATATATTTTTTTAAAATATTTAATATATTTTTTTCACATCATATTTTGCTATAAAATTGTGGATTTGTTTAGGTTT
>NW_007612213.1:0-214 GCF_000523025.1 Cynoglossus semilaevis | reverse complement strand
CACACACACACACACACACCTCCTGTACTGCGGTCCGGAGCAACTAAGAACAATGCCTCCATTCAGCTCTTCGGTTTCAAAGTGGAGAGGAACCACAGAGTGCTCCACAGCGTTTGGTGCAGGATGGAGGCATGAGGAAGGTTATTGACAAATATGGTCGAGAAAAAGGGAAAAAAAAGGAGGTCTCCGATGGACTTAGGCATTTTCATGTACA
>NW_007612212.1:0-214 GCF_000523025.1 Cynoglossus semilaevis | reverse complement strand
AAGAGGTGGGGCTCTCTGGTAAGCTGTGAAACCATCTGCGGCTTGTTTTACTATGTCACTATGACTGTGTTTAGCTGTATCCTGGTGCCAATGAGAAAAAGCGAATGACCCCATGATTCGAAAAAAAAAAATTTGAGCAGAGAGGTACAAGCGTTTCAAGCTAATTTTTCCACTTTCTTGAGGCTTTTTTAGTTCTAACTAAATGATAGAAGTA
>NW_007612211.1:0-214 GCF_000523025.1 Cynoglossus semilaevis | reverse complement strand
CCTCCTCCTCCTCCTCCTCAGCAGCAGAACAGGCAGGGGCTCTCTGTCATCCTCCTCCAAAAGCCCCTATTTAGAAAATGTGCCGAGCAGACAAAGCTACTTGAGTTGGAACAGTGTCGACTTCCCACATGGTGATACGGGAAATCCAGGTCATGTTGTGTCTCTTCTTGTATCCACTCACTGTTCAATTCCGACTCATCCCATAAACCATGAC
>NW_007612210.1:0-214 GCF_000523025.1 Cynoglossus semilaevis | reverse complement strand
AAATGTTATTTGTCCTTACCATCTCCACAGGACAGTAATTCCACTCTAGTGAACCAGTCTTTGTTGTGTCTCATTGGGTTGAGTATTCATTATCACTGGGAGTCATCATCTGTCATATATTAAATATGGTATATGTAACCCATCTACATTGTATGTCTCTGTTGTGTTCCGAGTTGGAAAGGAGACACAGGAGTCAGGACTGGATCTCTAAATC
>NW_007612209.1:0-214 GCF_000523025.1 Cynoglossus semilaevis | reverse complement strand
CTGGAGGCTTGTTTATCGTTCAAGAATTACAGCAGGAGCACACTTCTGTCAAGCATGCCATATTCCGTTGGAAGCCTCACTCATGATTTAAATGCAATTTATTGTGATGAATTAATTACAAAGTCCCTATTAATCAGATTTAAACCCATTAGTCAAGTTTAATCTCTATAAATATTTTAAAAAGTTTGTACCAGTAGCCTTATGAAAAGCTAAT
>NW_007612208.1:0-214 GCF_000523025.1 Cynoglossus semilaevis | reverse complement strand
AAAAAAATAATAATTTATTAGGACTTCTTTATTTTATGGTATCAAGGCCAAAGTGTACTGAACAGCTTCGTTCACATCTAGACAACAAAAATAAGATTTTCATTTCGCTCTGTTGAGTTGCTACATTCTAATGATGTCTAGGGCTATAAACAGTTTGAATCTTGAATCTGAACACGTGGTCTGTGGTGTCAGAAATGGAAATGAAAAAAAAAAA
>NW_007612207.1:0-214 GCF_000523025.1 Cynoglossus semilaevis | reverse complement strand
CATGGCACCTTGATGTCTAATTGAGGGAAGCGACTCTGTGACGCTTTTAAATTTAGTTTTTCTTTTTTTTGTTTTTTTCTAGAAACGGTTAAAAAGTCTAAGAAATTTACACGTCATTTTTTTTTCGACAAACAAAAATATCAACAGTTTATTTACACATCGTGTTCCTGACAGGAGCGGTACTGCAGTACTGCAGTACAGTGCTGAGGATACT
>NW_007612206.1:0-214 GCF_000523025.1 Cynoglossus semilaevis | reverse complement strand
GCTCAACCTGTGTATTGCTGTCTTTTTCCCCTAGACTGGCAAAGAAGTCATGGTTTGGGAACTTCATTGGTTTAGATAAAGAGGAGCAGATCTATGTTGTCATCAGAGACAAACCACTGAGCTCCGTCAAAGCCGACATTGTACACGCATTCTTGTCTGTGAGTATCTGCCATCATGTTTTTCTCATGCTTTTCAGTTTTTCCACACTTCTTTT
>NW_007612205.1:0-214 GCF_000523025.1 Cynoglossus semilaevis | reverse complement strand
CCCTGCAGACCAGTGCACTGGTCAGACTGGAGAGAGAAAACGAGACACAGATAAAGACAAGTTAGAAATTAGAATGCATTTGACATTTTGAGTTTAATAAAAGAAAATTAAATAAGTTACTTACCAGTTTTCTTATCCTTTCCAGCACCTGATCAATTACCTCTTTGCCAATGGTATAGTGTCCACGGGCATAGTTATTGGCAGCATCCTCCTT
>NW_007612204.1:0-214 GCF_000523025.1 Cynoglossus semilaevis | reverse complement strand
GAGAGAGAGAGAGAGAGAGTCAGTAAAGAAATGACCTTCACAAGAGAATTCTAAAAACAAGTCAGACAGAGGAACGGGATTCAGAACTTCGTACAGTCTAAACTGCAGGTTTTTGGACCACATTTTTACCAGACTCTTTTATCTTGGACCACCAGGAAGGAGCTGATCCACATGGACTGTTTAGAAGTCAGTGGAGGTGCTGAACTGGATCTGG
>NW_007612203.1:0-214 GCF_000523025.1 Cynoglossus semilaevis | reverse complement strand
TCCTCTATGGGACGCAGAGCTATTACAGATGTAGAGCAGTGAGGCAAAATTTAAATTTCATTTTTTAGGTTTCCCGACCCCCATGAAGCAGCAGCTGAACTCAAGTGCAGAAAAAAATGTCGTGGCATATACTTTAAAAATTAGTACTTTAAAAACGAGTACTTTAAAAATGAGTACTTTAAATTGTAAAAAAAATAATTCTGATGAGTAAATG
>NW_007612202.1:0-214 GCF_000523025.1 Cynoglossus semilaevis | reverse complement strand
TTTTTTTTATCTACCTCTTGTCAGAGGGGTAGAGCTCGACAGTGAGCACATCCAGGGCGTTCCAGGAGGCTATGCTGATTCCACCGAACAGACACAGCAGAGCAATCATGGCTGACTCGCTGTTGCCAAAGGACAGCAAGAAACAGCTAAAACAAGATATAACACTGGAGCCAGCTGTAGAAAAAAGGGAAGGAGAGAAGCGTCACAATATATA
>NW_007612201.1:0-214 GCF_000523025.1 Cynoglossus semilaevis | reverse complement strand
GTAGTTTTAGAGCTTATCCACACTTTTATGTCATCTTCAGCTGCAGTTTTATGCCACATGGACATGCCGATGGTGAATTATCAGAACTATTTTGATATGTATAAAGATACCCTGTGACAGGCCAGTCTTTTGAGGAGAAAGATGTAAAAAAAAATGTGTGCTCTTCTTGATTACCAAATGGGTAATAAAGAAGATGGGTAATTATGGGCAAGAA
>NW_007612200.1:0-214 GCF_000523025.1 Cynoglossus semilaevis | reverse complement strand
ATTTTTTTTTCTTTCAACTCAAACTCATATAGGTTCTATTCCTACACCAAAAAGGTTTGTTTGATGAATGTGAGTTGATCCTTCCGTTTCACCACTCATTCATTTTCATGTTCTAGTTTGAACAGCTGCTCTGACTCCTGCACAGCTCTACTGCCACCTACTGAGTATATATTTTTTGCTGGTAAATAATTCTAACTACAGGGATTCTGGTCTG
>NW_007612199.1:0-214 GCF_000523025.1 Cynoglossus semilaevis | reverse complement strand
TTTTTTTTTTTTTTTTTTGCTGTATAGTTTAGACATGATAATATAACGTTTTCTTTTCGTAAGAACTTTTTTAAAAAATGCAACTTTCATCATGATTTAGTAAAGTTAATTTTCCTGATGTAGCGTAAACTACTATGGTATGGAATTTTGGACGAAGGCTGAATTTGTAGCTGGGTTCTACAGTGTGACCGGTGAGGAATCTTAGCACTGGGTC
>NW_007612198.1:0-214 GCF_000523025.1 Cynoglossus semilaevis | reverse complement strand
CACACACACACACACACACCTGATTTTCCTCTGTTTTCAGTCACTGTTTGGATGAAATGATAAAATGTGTCCAAATGAAACTGAACCTGTTTTCAAACGTCTTCCGTTTCTCGACGAAACTCTAACATTCTTTAAAGTTAATCGATTGTATTTTTAAATTTATTATTAGGAATGGATTTATTTATTCAAGCAAACTTTGTCCAGAGAATTTCAC
>NW_007612197.1:0-214 GCF_000523025.1 Cynoglossus semilaevis | reverse complement strand
AGTTTAAACAAAATGTATGTTTTAAGAAAACATCCATTTTTAATTTGTTCTGAGTTTTTTTTTTGTTGTTGTTTTCCCAGAAATACCCGACCCACCAACTGACCTGGAACTGACCGACCAGACTGAGAGGAGCGTTCAACTCACCTGGATCCCTGGAGATGAGAACAACAGTCCCACACAGAGTACGCCCTCACAAATACTGCAGTACATGCAC
>NW_007612196.1:0-214 GCF_000523025.1 Cynoglossus semilaevis | reverse complement strand
ACAATTGAAAAAAACAAAGAAAATAAATTGAACTTTTATTGAAGATGTCAATCATTGTTAATCTGTGTTCCGATGCTTTTTGATCTGCTTGTCCATAAACCAGATTTCTTCTTCTTTGAATCGTTCCAATACACGTATAATCATTTAAATAAAAAAAAGAAATGCATTTTATTTTGCGTGGCATGGACATACTTGGTCATTTAATCAACTGCCA
>NW_007612195.1:0-214 GCF_000523025.1 Cynoglossus semilaevis | reverse complement strand
CTTTCTTTCTTTCTTTCTTTTTTTTCATCATATTTCCTCCCTCTTTAGTCTCCTATTGATGTTGGCTCGGCCAACTGTTCAGGGCTTCAGATAGTATCACAGATCAAATGAAAATGAAGAACCTCGGTGGGTTGTTTTTCCAAAAACACATCACCAAGAAAGTCGCTCTCCAGTATGGTAACTCACTTCAAAGACGGGCTAAGAAAATCTCTCT
>NW_007612194.1:0-214 GCF_000523025.1 Cynoglossus semilaevis | reverse complement strand
AGCCCAGCAGCCTGACAACCAATTTTTTTAGTGTAAAAGTCAGTGCCAGGTGTCATCATCGACGTGTTTGTTACGACAGTCAAACTGAGGAAAAAAAAAAGTGAAATTTACCAGCTTTGTTTTTGGCCAGTTTTTTACTGCTCGCCGTCCCCGTGCCGTACGTCACCCCGTCTATAATGACCGAAGCTCCGAAGGGTTCACTTGGGTTCTCTAC
>NW_007612193.1:0-214 GCF_000523025.1 Cynoglossus semilaevis | reverse complement strand
CACGCATGCAGGAAGCCTACAGAATTGCTTCAGAAAACAGTGGAAAACATTCAGCTAAGGGAAAGAAGTCTTATGATCAGCATGTTAAAGGTATTACGCTGCAGCCTGGAGATCGTGTGCTCGCGGTCCGGGCAAACTTAGAGCTTATTGGGAGAAAAAGGTTCACCGAGTGGTTGAAAAGATGGGAGACGGACCTGTTTACAGAGTTCAACCC
>NW_007612192.1:0-214 GCF_000523025.1 Cynoglossus semilaevis | reverse complement strand
GTTTAATCATCAATGGGGCCCAGAAAGACCCTTCATCGCAATCCAGAAGGCTCCAGTTTAGATTCATCCTAGTCTCTAAATCCCGATATTGTGTTGTGTCGCAAATAGAATCCAGAGTAAAAATAAAGCCAAATCACTGAGTGGACTGTTGTGATCACTTCAGAATCAGAAAGTGCCTTTATCGTTTTCATGTTCTCCTTCACAAACCCCAAGA
>NW_007612191.1:0-214 GCF_000523025.1 Cynoglossus semilaevis | reverse complement strand
ACTGCTGCCCCCACGATCCGGTAACGGTAACGAAAATGGACGGATGTTCTTTTTTATTACTTCGATATGATGAATTTTATGGTTGGATGTTTTTTTTTCGCTCGACCTCCTCTCACACATGACTGGTCCATGGAAAAAGTATCTTGCATAAAAACCCATCTGTGTAACATGTTGTGATTTTCTGACCCCTACTGGACAGAGAAGGCATAAAAAA
>NW_007612190.1:0-214 GCF_000523025.1 Cynoglossus semilaevis | reverse complement strand
TTTTTTTTTTGTACCCTTCCTATCTGAAACAGTTTATGTATGTATTTCGAGAAACAGTATAAATACATGCCTCAAAACTAGCAATGAAGCAGACTTCGAGTTTTATTATTGTGTGTTACACTTTGACAAAGATCGCATTACAGTAAATACTCCTGTCAAGTACACAATTCCATGGTCAAGTATATTACCAGATACTGAAAGTAACAAAAAAAAA
>NW_007612189.1:0-214 GCF_000523025.1 Cynoglossus semilaevis | reverse complement strand
ATATATATATATATATATATTACAATTACAATTTGTTATTATCAGGCAGATTCTGCTGAAATTCAATGTGGAAAGACTCCCAAGAAACTGCAGTTGTAAATGAGACGGCAAACAACGAATTAAAGAAACGCAGCAGCCTTTTAGAGAACAAGCAGCCACAGTTCGACTTCAGGAGAGCAGGACATGGAGCTGAGAAAAAGAGGAGAGGGGGGAG
>NW_007612188.1:0-214 GCF_000523025.1 Cynoglossus semilaevis | reverse complement strand
TGTATGTATAGATATGATTTTCCTTTTTTTCCCTGAAAAAAATAGTGACGTGTTATTACTTTGAAGAGTTCTGTTACAATTGCATGGACAGTATAGGAAATAGCAACGGTTTAAATTGTTGAAAGGAAAACATTTAATGACAAATATTATATAATCTACTGTTTCAGTTTGTAACATGCCAGGGTGTTCTCAAGGCTTAGAAAACAAAACAAAA
>NW_007612187.1:0-214 GCF_000523025.1 Cynoglossus semilaevis | reverse complement strand
TTTAAAAATAATCATCTTTTGTGTGATTGCTGACCTTGCCAGTGATGTTTGTAGTCACATGTTCTGGAGAGGGCAATCGAAGTGGCAACCAGCAGGGGCATTAGGAAGGCAATCAACCTCCAGGCTTTGCCCTGACCCACAGAATTAAAGCAGCACAGCTTTCCTGCGACGTACAAGGCTGTAAAACCCAGACCTGCAAAGGCAACTGTTTCCA
>NW_007612186.1:0-214 GCF_000523025.1 Cynoglossus semilaevis | reverse complement strand
AATAATAATAATAACAATTATCATTATAAAAATATTAATATATTTGAGACATTTTTACAGGATCTATCATGTGCTTGTCCATGTTTTTGTTTCAGTAACTGTTCAGAGACAGAAACACACTGAACCAGTGTTTTGTAGGGATTACATGCAGACTTGCAGTCGCCAACATCGCCTGACATTTTTACCGGTTGGTTGTTTCCAAGCTGCTGGTTGT
>NW_007612185.1:0-215 GCF_000523025.1 Cynoglossus semilaevis | reverse complement strand
CAGTCAGTCAGTCAGTCAGTCAGTACATGAGAGAGAAGGTCAGCTTTTATCTGGAGAGTTTTAAACCAAGAGGTCGACAGAGAAATGAACAAACATGTGACTGTGTCAGACTGTTTGAACCTAAAACCATCTGACCATTAAATACAATGATTAACACTGCATCAGTGCATAATGTTGATAATTTAATTGGTGTAAAAACACACTCGATAAAAAAA
>NW_007612184.1:0-215 GCF_000523025.1 Cynoglossus semilaevis | reverse complement strand
AAAACCATCAACCCCACCCTGTGTGTTTTTTAAAGAATGTGCACGAACCAGGTGGCTACTGCCAGGAGCCGTTGGGCAAAAGAAAAGAAGACAGGTGCGAGTCTGATAATGATGAGTCCTCATGGAATTGTCTACGCGACGGCTGGATTTAGAGTTGAGGAGAGGACAGTGTGTGTGAGAGACAGACAGTGTGTGAGTGCTCTTTTACCTTCCTC
>NW_007612183.1:0-215 GCF_000523025.1 Cynoglossus semilaevis | reverse complement strand
TATACCAATGGAGAACATTAGGATAAAAGACACTTTTTGGCTCAGGGGCTACTATTCAGATATATACCTATGTTAAATATACTGTATATATTTAATAATATAAACTCAACATGCTTTATAAATACATTATATATTGGTGTACCTACTAAACATTACTATACACCTGCTAACACTACTATACACCAAATAATTATATTTCTATTTAATTTTTTTCA
>NW_007612182.1:0-215 GCF_000523025.1 Cynoglossus semilaevis | reverse complement strand
AGGACTGTCGTAGCTAACGTTAGCTTCAATGTCTGTCGTAGCTAACGTTAGCTCAACTGTCTGTAGTAGCTAACGTTAGCTCCAGTGTCTGTCGTAGCTAACGTTAGCTCCAGTGTCTGTAGTAGCTAACGTTTCCATCGATCAGGCAGAGCAGTCCAATCACGTCACGTCACAATCTGTCGCACGAAGTTCAGTTCAACACAGTCCGACCCCAG
>NW_007612181.1:0-215 GCF_000523025.1 Cynoglossus semilaevis | reverse complement strand
TGTGGAGGGTAAAGTAAACAGGACAGAAACCAAACACACGACCGAGAATCAGCTTCAGGGATGATGTGGAATTTACCAGAATCCACAAACAAAGACACGTCACTGACTGAAGTGAAGTGCACTGATGGCTAAGTCCACTCCTCATGTTCAGTCTGTGGTTCTGATCCTATTCAACGTTGGGTTGGCTCAACAGAGGAGCGGGGGCTCAGTGATCT
>NW_007612180.1:0-215 GCF_000523025.1 Cynoglossus semilaevis | reverse complement strand
AATTTAAACATTATCTTTATTTGTGCCACAGTGAGAACGTTACGTTACTATTTAATTGTATTTCCGTTTTGAATACCAGTTTTGTGTGAATTAGTTTATTAGCACTAGCAGTTGTCTGTGTTTTTTTTTTTTGGGGGGGGCACTATAATTATAATACCTATAAATTGGGGTGAGGGGCTACAGAAAAAGTGTGGGAGTCACTTCAGTACATAATG
>NW_007612179.1:0-215 GCF_000523025.1 Cynoglossus semilaevis | reverse complement strand
TTTTTTTCATCCTTTGACTGGAACCATTCCACTCCACTCAATACCAAACCAGTTGTGATGTTTCCCTACTTCAGCGCTGTGTCCCAATTACCCTCACGGGGCCTTAGCAACTGAATACACTAATGTATCTTCTCTTCTCGTTTAAATGGCACAATGAACAGATGAGATGTTTACACTTCATCATGTCACTTTTTTTTTCTTTTTCTTTTTCTTTT
>NW_007612178.1:0-215 GCF_000523025.1 Cynoglossus semilaevis | reverse complement strand
AAGAAAATGTAAAAAAACAATTTACATGAGAAATAAGACAACACTACAACCATCCACTGTTTACAGCAGACGGATGGACAGACATTTACCCAGACTGTGTTTCCTGGTCTCTAGTGCGTCCTCAGTGGAAAACAAGGTCTTTGGAAAACGGATAAAGATTTTTGACCTGTGAATATAAAGAAGACAAAAATGTAACAACAAAACAAATAAAATAT
>NW_007612177.1:0-215 GCF_000523025.1 Cynoglossus semilaevis | reverse complement strand
ATATATATGGAATAGTCACTGCAGTTATAACAGTCACATTTCCTGATTCATTGGACAGAAGTTGGTCTGAGATATTTTTAGTGTCCATGCATTTGGAATAATCAGGACCAGGTGCAAAGATACAATAGACAATCAGTTAAGGAGAATCAGAAACCTTTGGTATCATGTGATCTGGCCTTTAGCTCCGAAGGATCTCTGATGTGAGCAGGATTGTC
>NW_007612176.1:0-215 GCF_000523025.1 Cynoglossus semilaevis | reverse complement strand
CACACACACACACACACACCAAAACATCCCTTTGAGTTCAGATTTGGTTCATGCTGTAAAGCACACACTGACACACCCTGTGGAGGTTTTCTAACAAACAAATACTGGTTTGTTTCCATTCCCTCTAAATTACAGCCATGTCCATGTCATGTAGATCTGTGCAGAGAACGGGGTCGGCCTCACCAATGACTTGAAATATCAGTCTATCCTGTCTG
>NW_007612175.1:0-215 GCF_000523025.1 Cynoglossus semilaevis | reverse complement strand
GTCTCAGGAACCTACAAGCGATCGCAGCATAAATCCAAGCAAAAACTGATAACGAACATTATAGATAAATATATGCTAATATTGGACGATATTATATTATCGCACAGCCCTCATAATTAGTTGAACTGTTTTGTTTTTTTTAATTACTAGACATCCAGTCAACAGTTGAAAAATACTGTACTAAAGAGTAAAGCCAACCACCAGCACTCACCCAC
>NW_007612174.1:0-215 GCF_000523025.1 Cynoglossus semilaevis | reverse complement strand
CCCACTGTATATGTGTATATATACGTAGTTATACATAGAGAGAGAGAGCGAGAGATTATTTTAGTATACATAGAATTGTACTGTGCAGTAAGAATCCAACTGTAGAACAACTTGATCATGACTTGAACATCATGGAATGGCTGCATACCAGTGTTTTAATAGCTTGTGTTTATTTAAACAATAATAGTGTCTCTCCATATTAGGGCAAAAGTCAT
>NW_007612173.1:0-215 GCF_000523025.1 Cynoglossus semilaevis | reverse complement strand
TTTTATATTTAGTAACTCACGTTGACCTGATTTAAAATGGTCACCAGTTGAGAAGTGTCACAGAGCTGCAGGCGGCGATAAAGACTGAAAACTGGAGCTGAGAAAATTATTTCAGCCGAGATAAATCTGTGACCACTGCTGGACCTGCCTGAGGAAATGTGTGGTGTTCATCTGCTGCTCCAAAGAAAGGCCAGCCACACACACACACACACACA
>NW_007612172.1:0-215 GCF_000523025.1 Cynoglossus semilaevis | reverse complement strand
CAATGCAACCATCGTACTACCTAAATCCACCTAAATCATCAAATCAATGCCCTGTAGTTTCTTTATATTTAACAATAAGATTTCAAACACAACACTTATTGGACGATTTCATTAAAATCATTCCTCCAGTATTTTAAAATGACATTCAATTGCATATCGACAACATTGTCATAAATATTGTTACTATTTTATTATTGGTTATAATATGTATTACT
>NW_007612171.1:0-215 GCF_000523025.1 Cynoglossus semilaevis | reverse complement strand
TACATATATTTATATTCACACAATCACTTGGACCCATACGTATGACGTAAATACATATCCCAAATCAAACAATATAAACCATTTTGTTCCCAGCCTGCTCAGTAGCGCCCACACCAGGTCCCAGAAAACCCAGACAGAACAAGGTCAGCCGTGGTCACCGCTGATTTCTTGTTTCCTTTTTAACATTTCTCTCGAACGGCTTTGATTTTTTTTTT
>NW_007612170.1:0-215 GCF_000523025.1 Cynoglossus semilaevis | reverse complement strand
AAAAAAAAAAATTGTAGTCTTAATGTTAAAGTTGTGACTCCTTAGACTTGGCTTATTTGGTCTAATGTTTAATAGGCTGAACCTAACAAACTATGCAAACATGTGGGGACGGACCATGGGAATAACCTTCCTTCACACTTGATAAGGTATTTTGTTTGAAGGAGTTTTGTCTGGCGTTGTTCTTCTCTGAAGGTTGATCAGAGGTCACTCCTTCT
>NW_007612169.1:0-215 GCF_000523025.1 Cynoglossus semilaevis | reverse complement strand
GAAAAGAAAATTAAATCTTTCTGAAGTCATGTGAACAGGGTTCAGGTTTTGGTAAAAATTGCTCTGATTCTAAAAACGTTTCATTTTCTATTGGTTGAATTAACAACTCAACACTTGACAGAGATGTAACCGTTTATTTATTCAATTCAAATATTGATCTTAGAACTTTTTGACCATTTATCTTAGACCTTGACTTCCCAACACGAGGCCGTGGT
>NW_007612168.1:0-215 GCF_000523025.1 Cynoglossus semilaevis | reverse complement strand
GTGAATAGTTGTTTGTCTCTATGTTTTGACCTGTAATACACTGGTGAACTGCTCAGACTGTACCCTCCCCCACCAAATGGGGTTGGGTACTCGCCTTTACCCCCTCCACTCCACGGTGACAAATAAAAGTACTAAGCAGTAGATGGATGTGATTGACAGCGGTAGCGTCCAATAGGAGCCCAGTCCTTGGTAACGTCAATAATTGTTTAATTCCT
>NW_007612167.1:0-215 GCF_000523025.1 Cynoglossus semilaevis | reverse complement strand
TTGTCTCTGTCCTCGGCCCAGGCTTACAGCATGACCTCATCACCCCGGGGCCTCGCCTTAGTGATCAGTAACGTGACCTTTGACCCCTCTGTTACTACCGAACTTGATACCAGGAAGGGAGGAGAGGTGGACAACGAGGTCCTCAGGAAGGTCTTCACAGAACTGGACTACCTGGTGTCTCTTCACGTCGACCTCACCGCTGAGGTAACGCACGT
>NW_007612166.1:0-215 GCF_000523025.1 Cynoglossus semilaevis | reverse complement strand
GTGTAGACAATGAAATAGTAACTAAAGTTTAAAAGACATAAAAGGATAAATATTCGCCTCAACACTAAAAACTGCAGATTCTGGGATATTTTATTTAATATCTGGATATTTGTATTTATTTAAAAATAAATCACAAACAGCCCTTTATGGTATATAATCCCACAGTGTGATATCCTGATTGCAGTTGGAGGATTAGATTAGATTAGATTAGATTA
>NW_007612165.1:0-215 GCF_000523025.1 Cynoglossus semilaevis | reverse complement strand
GTTCAGATGGAACAGCAGCAGAGTCTATATCGCAATTTATCGCAATATATCGCAATATATTGTATCGTGGCCCCATGTATTGTGAAAAATATGGTATCACCAGATTTTGCAAATACACCCCCCATATATATGTGAATATTTAAATGTCCTCTGTATGCAGTGGCAGAAAGCCACATGTCATCGTGTCAATAGTATCGCAATATATTGCAATATAT
>NW_007612164.1:0-215 GCF_000523025.1 Cynoglossus semilaevis | reverse complement strand
CAGGAGTGTTCAAACTGAATGTGCTTTCTTGGCTGCGGCCTGTTAAAACTTTGTAAACTGCAGTCTATTCGGTGAAGGAGATTTATTAGCAGCAACACGGTTAATGCAGGGACAAGCTCAATGAGGTGACACTGCAGAATTGATGAAACATTTATTGCCCCTGGCTTTCATCCCAAAATGAAAATGGATGGAAAAAGTACACACATTTGGCAAAT
>NW_007612163.1:0-215 GCF_000523025.1 Cynoglossus semilaevis | reverse complement strand
TACAACACTCACAGTTCAGCCTATTGATTAAATCTATCATCTATGTCCCATGTTTTTCAGCCCTACATGAATAGACAGGCAGGCCTTTTGTGTGTGACCTCCGGTTACATACATCCCCACTGCAGCCATCAGTATCACTGTCCAGTGTCTAGCACACTGTCAGCTATTGTTGGGTTCTCAACCTGCCCCATGTAGCCTTGTGCCGTTTTTTTTTT
>NW_007612162.1:0-215 GCF_000523025.1 Cynoglossus semilaevis | reverse complement strand
CCCCCCCTCAACCCCCCATGTATGGAAACAGAGAGGGGCCAGAAAGCCTGCTTTGAGCTTCACGGAGCATCTAAACTTTCATCTGTGTCAAAATAAAAATAATAAGAGGACGTGACTGGAGTGGAGTAGACTACAGTGATCTGTCTTTGTTGTTTAAGGATTTGAATAATTGTTATAGTTAAATTATTAAAGCAGGTCATTAGTCTGGTCTCAAA
>NW_007612161.1:0-215 GCF_000523025.1 Cynoglossus semilaevis | reverse complement strand
GAACCTTGAAAAGTTAATGAAAAATAACATTTTCTGTCAAGTTTTGTTAAAATCATAATTGAATTTTTGTCAGATAATATTAAGAGTGAAGGTGTAAAACAACAAAAGAATGTTTAAGTAAGATTTAAGTTGACATGGAAGTACAATGTCACGCTATATTGGTGATGCAACAGTTCATGTTAGCGTATAGCAAACAAGGTCCTCGATGTATCAAG
>NW_007612160.1:0-215 GCF_000523025.1 Cynoglossus semilaevis | reverse complement strand
GTCCACGTCCTGGAGTCCACGTCCTGTGGGATGGATGTTTGGTTGAATCTGTTGATGACACTGAGAACCTGCAGCTTTGGACTGAAACCGTCGCTGCATCAGGACAACTTTTAATGATCTTTAATTGCAGTAATCAGATGTCCCTGTGTCGTAGTCTGATGAATTTAATTCACTAACGAGTCGTCACCACTTCCTTTGTATTTAGGTCTCAACAT
>NW_007612159.1:0-215 GCF_000523025.1 Cynoglossus semilaevis | reverse complement strand
TGTTTTGTTTTGTTTTTTTCAAATTTTCAGTGAATGTCAGTTGTCTTCCCAGAGGTTTTATGACACAAAATTATTTTTATACTACCTCAAAGGACAGAGCAATAGTGAAGACAACAGCCCAGGTGGACATGAGGATGAACCCCCCCATCAGCATGAACCTCCGTCCTTTGCGTTCCACCAGCAGATTCTGGAAAAATATTAAAATGTGAACTTTA
>NW_007612158.1:0-215 GCF_000523025.1 Cynoglossus semilaevis | reverse complement strand
ACAAGTATTTATTTTATTCAGCCAAGCACAATTGGCTCCGTTGCTAATCGTTCTAAATGTAAAGCTTAAATCAGGCGACCAATCAGGTCAGAAGAACTTCATTTGAATACACTTAACTTGGTATGCTGTCAAATAAATGATACATTTTACTCTTTGAGTCTTTGAAGCAAAAGCAAAAATATATATACATATGTAGATATATATATGTATATATA
>NW_007612157.1:0-215 GCF_000523025.1 Cynoglossus semilaevis | reverse complement strand
GCTGAGGCTGAAGCTGAAGCTGAGGCTTTTCAGCAGCGAGGCTTCTTCTTTTTACACCGCCTGAACTTGAAACGTGCTAAAATCTCTCAGCGGAGACTGAAACATGTGGAAAGAGCTGCCCTGCTGTTCCACCGTCCTTCACACAGAGCGGGAGAAAACCTCACTGCGGGTTTTTTTTGGGGGGGGGGGTTTTTTTTGGGGGGGTTTTTTTTTTT
>NW_007612156.1:0-215 GCF_000523025.1 Cynoglossus semilaevis | reverse complement strand
TTTTACTATGAAAATCTTGTTTTCCTTGAATTGTATTTCTGGATGCTATTTCAGCAGCATCTGTTACAGCATTTACAAACAAAATTTTAAGAACAAAGGTAAAATGTCTCAGCCCTCAAACTGTCGAGAATACAAGGATACTGTTTGGTTTGGTCTTTAAATGAACACATTTAACTGTTTTTAATTTAAGAAATGGCTTCTTTTTTTTTCCCCCC
>NW_007612155.1:0-215 GCF_000523025.1 Cynoglossus semilaevis | reverse complement strand
GGATGTACACTAGATTTCGCGGTACACTGTGGTATACACTGATTGACCTTTATCATGGACAACATCTACTTACTTAATATCCGGACACCACTACAACATGCCGTGACCCCTAGGTGGTGCACTAGGCGTGTAGAAGGGGGTTTTGGACACAGCCATGGCAATTAATAAAATGACTAGACCTTAATTAGCAACAAGATTGGCTAACATTAGTCCCT
>NW_007612154.1:0-215 GCF_000523025.1 Cynoglossus semilaevis | reverse complement strand
TGTTAAAACACTCGTCTTTACAGTAAGAAGTTCACTGGTTCAAACCCAGGTTTTTCTTTACAGTCGGCTGTTCTGTAAATATTTGCACGTTCACTGTATATTGACTGATTCTCCACAAAGTCAAAATCTCAAATGAGCAAAAGCTGCTTTTGATATCTTTTTTATTCATAGTGCAACCTGTCAGTTTTGGTAATTGAGATTCTATTCAATTTCTG
>NW_007612153.1:0-215 GCF_000523025.1 Cynoglossus semilaevis | reverse complement strand
TTATTACCAGGATTTGTATTATTTTATGTTATTTGTTTAATTTAAATAATGTATTTATTTTATTTACCTTTTTATTTAAATTTTTTTTTTAATTTTTTAATTTTGATTTATTTTTGCTTTTTATTTTATTTTTAGTTTGGGTTTTTATATCTATCCATAGCTGTAAAAAAATCTTCTTATAATAATTTAAAAAAAAACATTGACAAAGAGCCACC
>NW_007612152.1:0-215 GCF_000523025.1 Cynoglossus semilaevis | reverse complement strand
AAAAAAAAAAAACAGAGGACGTTGCCGTTTTCACATGGCAACATTAACAGGTCAATGTAGCAAAGTCAAATATTTGAGTGTTTGATTTTCTGTAATCAGTCGAGTGACGATAACGTGCAGCAGAGATGAGATTTAAAACTGTAAGGGGAACAAGATGAGCCAGCTCAGAGGTTTCATACAATGCTTAGGTGACATTTAAAAACAACAACAACAAC
>NW_007612151.1:0-215 GCF_000523025.1 Cynoglossus semilaevis | reverse complement strand
CCATCCATCCAGCCATCCAGCCATTATCTTTGTGTGTATCTTTGAGTGTTTCCACATTGCTAAGACTAGGGACCATCAGCTGACCGATGCTATTGGCCTATATTAGCGTAATTATGTAATATCGTTAAGAATCTTTATGTGTACTCTGCATTCAACTCAAACTCTGCATATATTGGTATGGGTTGATATTAGGGATGTCCGATATTACCTTTTTG
>NW_007612150.1:0-215 GCF_000523025.1 Cynoglossus semilaevis | reverse complement strand
AAGACCCGCAGCTCAAGGGACATAACATTTATTCGGCGCCCCCTGTCTTTAAAACTCATGTGTGGCAGCATATTAGCTTTTGTGAGGTAAAGACAGGATTTGAGGAGGAAAAGAGATACAGTAAAAACTTCAGACACTTGAGTACACAATTCAGAAACACAACCAATCACAACACCGGTTCATCGTTGATTGCTTAAGATTTGCAGCACAACAAC
>NW_007612149.1:0-215 GCF_000523025.1 Cynoglossus semilaevis | reverse complement strand
GGTTTTTTATTGAATAGTCAGAGAAAATTTAAGAAAATTTTCAGACTTTCAAGAAGAGAAGTTTTCATCATAACTTTTAGTGTAGAGTGTTTAGTAATGACTCTCTCAATCAGATAATAAAGTTGCTATAAAAAAAAAAAAATTTGGAACAAGTTCAGGTGAGGATTTCGAGGGCATGAGCCAGATATGGCCTGCAGGCTGAAGGTTAAAAAAAA
>NW_007612148.1:0-215 GCF_000523025.1 Cynoglossus semilaevis | reverse complement strand
TATATAACCGTGTATTAGCCGATTCACGTGTAAGCCAAGCCCTGAAAATTGATCCCAATATGATGATTTTCACAAAAAAATCACATAAGCCAAACATAATTCTTTCTTCTTCTTTTTTTCTCCTGCTGAGTGCATCAACAAAGGATTAAAAAAAATGATCTTGGTAAAGACTGTTTACGATAAAATTTAAAAGATTTAGCCAATGTTTGTTGCGA
>NW_007612147.1:0-215 GCF_000523025.1 Cynoglossus semilaevis | reverse complement strand
TTTTTTTTTTTTTTTTCATGTGCAGCTATTGATCCTAAAAGTGAAATCTAGTTATGTTTGCCCGCCCACCCAGAAGAAAGTGGAGGTTGAAGGTCAGAGCTGATCTTGTTTGGTGAGCAAAGACAGACCAGATTCGATGTACTCATTGCAACGTCAATGTCCTGGTAGTTATGACAGTTGTTTGCTTGTTGTCTTATAATACTCTAGTAAAAGCT
>NW_007612146.1:0-215 GCF_000523025.1 Cynoglossus semilaevis | reverse complement strand
CTGGAGGAGATTACATTTGATGAGGTACTGAAAAAAGCCTCACGTGTGGGTAAATATTTGAACTTTTTTAGCAAACGTATGCCACTGTGACCATGGTGAACATATCTGAAAGGAGCCTGACACAGTTTTTCTTCAGTCCTGGTTGACAAATGACTCCAGTGTAGACATAACTTTGTTCGGGATTCTTTAGACCACATTTTTTTCTCTAACTTTTG
>NW_007612145.1:0-215 GCF_000523025.1 Cynoglossus semilaevis | reverse complement strand
AGCAGCTAGCACAGTTAGCTCATAGCTAAACGATTAGTCAAACACTTTGTCCAATAATAACTAGAAGTTATACAAAGTAAAATCTGAATAATCAACTAATAACAGATACATTGTTGCTAATCTGGTCAAGCTAACGATACCCCAAAATGTGCAGAACACCTAGCTAGAATACCTAAAGGTTAATTGACAAAATGGCTAACAATAACATTAAAAAC
>NW_007612144.1:0-215 GCF_000523025.1 Cynoglossus semilaevis | reverse complement strand
TTTTTTTTTAATGCTGTCTGGTGAGATAACAGTCACCAGGGGGAACTTTGTTTATTGAGTACAGTACATGGTATTTCCAGAGTTGGCCTTTCTTAATGTTTCCGGATTCCAGGATTTACTGTCGTTGCATTTCAATTTTCAATAATTGTTGATACTAATTTGATGGTGTTTGTGTTTATTTGCCATTAGTTTCAAAAACATCTTTCTTTAAAAAC
>NW_007612143.1:0-215 GCF_000523025.1 Cynoglossus semilaevis | reverse complement strand
AGCGGTTATCACACTTGCCTTACACGCCGGGTTTGATCCCTCGGTGGAACTTCTTTCTGTGGTACTTGTTTGTGAGGGAGGAGCCTGTGATTGGCTGATGCCCATAGTTTGATGAGGTAACGGCTGGGACCTACACTAGTGACATCACAGTCTCATTGGAATATTCAAGCGTATCAGAATGTTGGAAAACCTTCTGCGGGACAAAAAAAAAAAAA
>NW_007612142.1:0-215 GCF_000523025.1 Cynoglossus semilaevis | reverse complement strand
GAGAGAGAGAGAGAGAGAGCAAGGGTTAGGACAAATCTGCAGTAAACATGTCTGTCTCTCAGCAGCCAATCAACAGTGAGTTTACCGGCCAGGCGACCCAGTCCTCCATTTCCCAGCCCAGCGTCTTCCTCTATGTCCTGTAGCTCCTCCATGTCTAGACCCAGCTTAGGAACACAGGACGAAAGCCATGAGGGTTGAAGTTATAGATCCATTAC
>NW_007612141.1:0-215 GCF_000523025.1 Cynoglossus semilaevis | reverse complement strand
TTTTCATTTCACCTCTGAAAAGCACTAGGACTATTCGAGGAATATCACGTTATCTGTGCTGTTAGAAAATACAAAATATGTGAAAGAATTAGTTTATCTGTGACAATTAAGAAGCCTTGTAGACGTACTGAATTGAAATTACTTTTAAATGCTCAGTCAGTTTTTCGGCGGAAAATAAACAGATACTACTAGATTCAAAATCAGTTGCAAAAGTC
>NW_007612140.1:0-215 GCF_000523025.1 Cynoglossus semilaevis | reverse complement strand
AGTTTGCCAAAACATTCAAGCTCGATATGGCTTATGAACTTTTTGATGACTTTGTGAATAAAGATAAGATCAAGCAAACGAATGAAAGACGTGCATTTGTCAGCAAGAACCATTCGCCATCGTGCCATCAGGATGGCAAAACAAGTGAGAGACCTAAATGCAGCAACTTATTTTTTCCTTGCTTTGGATGAGTCTACAGACGTAAACAGACGTAT
>NW_007612139.1:0-215 GCF_000523025.1 Cynoglossus semilaevis | reverse complement strand
ATGTCAACAGGTAACAGCTCTCTGTTTGTTTTTTAGGTTTTGTATTGTGGTTTTATCGGATACCTTTAAATGCATCTAAACTTCATACAAAATATGTACTGTAGGGTAAAACCATGCAGATAAAGTAAATTAACTTAAGTCAATCACTATTTCTATATATTTCAAATAGTTCAATGTCAATACGATTATTGGCCGCATCAACCTAGTCTTAATTT
>NW_007612138.1:0-215 GCF_000523025.1 Cynoglossus semilaevis | reverse complement strand
GGACTACAAAATGGCGTGCCCCCAATGTAGTGCACTGCGTCGGGTGTAGGGGGCAGTCTTGGACACAGCTATTGTGTGCTGTGCGTCAGTGACAATAATTCGCTAAATTTCTCTACCTGAAAGAAACATATGTACTTTTTACTCTCTTACTGAAACACTTTTACGATTACTTTTGACTATAATATATAAATATATATATGTGTGTATACATATAT
>NW_007612137.1:0-215 GCF_000523025.1 Cynoglossus semilaevis | reverse complement strand
TGGTCCAGAGGTGGACTGGTCCAGAGATGGCCACTTCTAAGTCACACCTGTGTCGTCTGGGCAATAAGGAAACTATGTGGTTTGGTTTGGTCATAAAAAAAGACTCCAAAAGAATTTGGAAAAAGAATTCCAAAGAAAGACCTGCTTCAAAGGTTAATAGAATGAGAAAAACATTCTTCAACTTCCACAAACTCAGGTTCACTTTTTCGGGGGGG
>NW_007612136.1:0-215 GCF_000523025.1 Cynoglossus semilaevis | reverse complement strand
TCGATTCACTGAAATATTGCGATATTTCCTCTTTTTCCTCCGATGTTGATCCCTCTGCGTAACGAAAAAGCTCGCGGGGTGCGGGGTGGATAAAAGTGGCCGCTAGGTGGCAGTAATGACACTGACAAGATTCAGACCGATTGGCGATGAGCAGAGAAAAAGACAGACTGACAGAGAAAGCAGGGGGTTAGCCTAGCCTTGGCTAAGACTGACTT
>NW_007612135.1:0-215 GCF_000523025.1 Cynoglossus semilaevis | reverse complement strand
TTTGTGAGGCGTGTCGTTGTCCAATGGTAGCTGCTCTTGTATCAGCTGTTTAGAGATAATACTCTGGAAAGAATGCTGTAATAATATGACGTTCCACTGGGTCAGTGTTACTGCCCTTTGAGAAGAATATATAGATTAGAACAGTGTTTCAGGAAGTAAAAAAACACCAACTATAAGCCACACCCCTGAAGCTGGGTTTAGAAATATATATATAT
>NW_007612134.1:0-215 GCF_000523025.1 Cynoglossus semilaevis | reverse complement strand
TGGTTCTTGTCTATAAATCGTCACCCTGCTGTACTTGAACAGAGAAGGTAACACTTTACTAGTCAGTCACAGATGATTTAGTTCCATCCAAGTAAATCAGAAGTATTTTCCCCTTTTACTTTACACATGAAGACATATTTTTATACTGTACTTTCAAAAGAATTTATGGATTTTATTTTGATGTCGGTAGAGACAGCTGTATGTGACAACCTTTC
>NW_007612133.1:0-215 GCF_000523025.1 Cynoglossus semilaevis | reverse complement strand
GTCAGAGTTAATGATGCTGAGATCAGAAGAATAAGGCGTAGTATATTTTGAACCATTTCGGTGTATTCTTACAGTCAGATAGTACTCACTACTTCGGAGTACTGTGTACTTGACCTCCTCTGGGTACAACTTTCTTTCCCGTCTCTTATCAATGATATTTTTTAAACAGTTATAATCATTTAACCTATATCTAATTAGGTTGTACGTGGCCCCTG
>NW_007612132.1:0-215 GCF_000523025.1 Cynoglossus semilaevis | reverse complement strand
AGGACCTCGTTTTACTAAAAACATATTCTCTGTGTATAATCAGAAACATGTCCTTACCCCGGGCTGACAGTTCCTTCACCACAGTGTGATATTGTGCTTGTGGAAAGGTGGGTCTGTTATCATTGGTGTCGCCCACCATCACCCTTAGTTCCACAGGCTTGGCGATCTCTCTGCCATCTGGGCGCTCAACCACGATGCTGATCTGGAACTGTTAG
>NW_007612131.1:0-215 GCF_000523025.1 Cynoglossus semilaevis | reverse complement strand
TTTATTTACGGCATCTTTGTTTAATATTTTTAATTTGAAGATTAATCGATCGGTGATTAATCTAACGTCTGCTTCCGAGGCAGGCATGGGTTCAATTCTCAGAGGAACCACATGTTTGATTCTTAATCCTTTTCTCATAAGTCACTTAATAAATGTGTCTTTTCTACAATGAGACAAAAATCTATATGTACTTTTATAACAAAAATCAAATACAG
>NW_007612130.1:0-215 GCF_000523025.1 Cynoglossus semilaevis | reverse complement strand
CCGTTCTTTGGCCTAGAAACTTTTTTTTTAACATTTTGTGGTTTTATGTGTGGTAATAATACATAAAGGAAATAAATATAGTGATTATAAAGAAGAAAGCACTTAAATACAAAACAAAAGGCAAAAAACAAAATTGTTAATGCCTGTCAAAGACGAGCTACGCTAACCATTTGTTGTTGGGACACTAGATGCGCAAGAAATGGGATGCTGCTGGG
>NW_007612129.1:0-215 GCF_000523025.1 Cynoglossus semilaevis | reverse complement strand
TCAGACGTCAGGGCCTCGTGTAGGACCGGCCTCCAACGTTTTGCCCACACATGGGTTATGTCCAGTTCAGTGTGCTTATTGGATTTTTGTGAGTTTTCAGGTTCTCTCCTCTGCTGCTGGATCAAACTCTTGTAAAGCTCTGATCCACATGGTGAGAGGTGATTGGTTGACAAGCACTCCAGGAGATGACTGGGTAAATCCACATAATGATCCAG
>NW_007612128.1:0-215 GCF_000523025.1 Cynoglossus semilaevis | reverse complement strand
TTGGAAAACCATTAGAATTTTTATTTTAATTCTCACAAATAACAATAGAATTTAACTCAAAGAACAGGGTATTTATGAATTTATTGGTCACTCCTACAGTCACATATAAGTATTCAATTAAAGCAAGCAATCTTTCGATAATCATCCAACTACAATGAATATTGTTTTTTGTTTTATGAAAACAATATGTGGATCTGATTTCTTTATATATATAT
>NW_007612127.1:0-215 GCF_000523025.1 Cynoglossus semilaevis | reverse complement strand
AAAAAAAATCTTTTTAGAATAAAACTTTTCACACAAGTGCAGGTTTGTGTGTTTGTTGTGCAGCAGTGGCTCAAAGTGACAATTTGTATGGTTTACATCAGGGTTCTCCAACCTTTTGTTGAGCCACGGCACAAATTTATCATCAGGAAAAACCCCACAAACCACCAGACAGAAATCTGACCAAAAGTCCTCATCCTGTTTAGTTGAAGACAACA
>NW_007612126.1:0-215 GCF_000523025.1 Cynoglossus semilaevis | reverse complement strand
ATTATATTTTTCTGAAACAACATTTCAGCTCTGCCATTCAAACCATTTAGGTTATTCACAGATCAGATTTAACTTGAAATGTCAGATACTCAACAGCTGTACTTCACAGCTGCAGTTTTACTTCCAGAGGCGGAAACCAAACAGATAAGCAGCGGGGGCCAATAAAGGAAGACACAACTATTTTCTTTGCAACAGATGCGCAAACAAAAAAAAAA
>NW_007612125.1:0-215 GCF_000523025.1 Cynoglossus semilaevis | reverse complement strand
TCTTACGGATATCGCATAATTACGCTAATATCGGACATCCCTACTCTTCTCCTCCTCCTCCTTCATGCCGGTCGGACACGTGTATTGTACTGTACTGTATATTCGGCACCCGAGGCACTACACGATATCAAGCTAGCGCGGAAGCTGGTCAATGTTACATGTATTCTATTTAGGACACATTTATTGACTATATATATGTATAAATATATATATAT
>NW_007612124.1:0-215 GCF_000523025.1 Cynoglossus semilaevis | reverse complement strand
GCGCAAAGTTAGTTGAGCATGGGCTGAGGTATCGGATTGGATAGACTACAGTTGTTTTTTCAATGTTTAGTTCTGAAATTTTGACCAATAATGGACCAAAACCGACCCTGAGTATCAGATGTAGGCATCCCTAGAAGACTTTTTTGGCTCTATGTTTTTGCTATTATTTTACAAGATCTGCTTCAGATTTGTCATTAAAAACAACTAGAAATATA
>NW_007612123.1:0-215 GCF_000523025.1 Cynoglossus semilaevis | reverse complement strand
AATTAAGCAACATTGGAGTACACCAAAGGACTTTACAGCACCTCTAATGTACTGCAGTACTTTTTGTACATTTTTCTCACCCTAACTGTAGAGTAATTTCTTGTGATCATTAGTTGAACAAAACATTTTACAGATGTGGTCAATTCTATGAACAGATCACTGGAACTGAGTCCTGTGTTTTATTAAATTGATTTTCTTTCCTCTGTGTGTACTGT
>NW_007612122.1:0-215 GCF_000523025.1 Cynoglossus semilaevis | reverse complement strand
AAAAAAAAAAAAAATCCTCCACTCACTTACAAATGCAAGCATTTAGCCAGGAGTGCAGTAAAAGTAGCTGTGTCACAACCAAACTGAGGGATTCTGCAACTCAGCAGACTTTAACCCAGAAGAAGCAGAATCCCACTGTTAGCCTGGGAGTTTTATATATATACATTATAGATATGTAATTCCTAGCTAACATTTAGCTAGTTAACGTTTCATTA
>NW_007612121.1:0-215 GCF_000523025.1 Cynoglossus semilaevis | reverse complement strand
GTACCAGTCGTTACTGCGGATCATTATGTACTGAACAGTGAACGTAAAGGACAGATGAAAAATGTCCATCAGCTTTTGTAGAAAAGGAGTCAGTTATCAGGCAAGATTGATTCAAATAGAAAAAAAAGGCTTTAATGACAAATTTTGCATTATTCAAAAAAATATGATAAATTTGAAATGTTTAATCCAAATGTGGTTGTTGGTCTAAACTTGGT
>NW_007612120.1:0-215 GCF_000523025.1 Cynoglossus semilaevis | reverse complement strand
GATGGATGGATGGATGAATAGTGATCAAATGTGAACTGGCGTCTGGACAGTTCTTCTCACTCCACCTTGGAAAGAATAAATTACAAAGACTTTTACTAGGATGGCTGGTGCACAGCTACGTACACGAGAAAGAAAAGGACAGACGGAAGGAAACGAAGGAGTGTTCAATTTAATGGCTGTTCAATGAACAGATAAGGAGATTGGCTCATTCTGTA
>NW_007612119.1:0-215 GCF_000523025.1 Cynoglossus semilaevis | reverse complement strand
GCTTGGGCATTTACATCGCACGCCCCCATCGCAGGATATTTACTAATAGTCATGTTGTTGTCAGGATATTAGAATTTTGTGGCAAAATAAATATTTTCTAATGACTTCAAAATCAGATTGTGCTTTAAAAACTATTGTATTGTAGACTAATTTAACTCAAAAGTAAAATCTTTGTGCAGTATTATTTGTCCCCTGTATGACTGTATTATTTTATA
>NW_007612118.1:0-215 GCF_000523025.1 Cynoglossus semilaevis | reverse complement strand
TCGTCGTCGTCTCACTTGTTATTCTTCACGTTTCGCTTCATTTTTTCACTTTTACTCCGATCACGTCCTTTTATCTGCGCTCCTAAAACAGACAAGTAGAAACATCACTGTTCATTCACTCCTGTAAAGGCAGGGATTTGAACCGCTGACCTTATTGTTATTAAGCAAAAATGCTAACTAGCGTGTAACAATGCATGGAGAATCAGGTACAAATC
>NW_007612117.1:0-215 GCF_000523025.1 Cynoglossus semilaevis | reverse complement strand
ATACTCCTCAGAGTCGAGAATTAGCAGCAGAAACATGTGAAATAGTCCCTTAAAATCCCATGTGACCATGCCTATTAATGCCGCTTTGAAACAATGGCTAATCTTTGCAAATATCTCTATAAAAATGTCCAGCTACGCTCCTGTAGCTCACAAACAAAATACGAACATTTAGCTGCTAGGCAACCAAAATTGTAAAATATTAAAAAATACATAAT
>NW_007612116.1:0-215 GCF_000523025.1 Cynoglossus semilaevis | reverse complement strand
TGTGTGTGTGTGTTCCTCTCTGCACATTAGCGGTAATTATAGTCAGTAATAACCCTAACGAGGAGAGAGGGACGGGCTGCGTTCTTAGCAGCAATTACAAGTTAATCAGCTACCATGTTGTTGGGAGTAATTAGACGATGCTGTGAAGAGGATTTAGATCTCAGATATTTACTGCTGCACAGGAAGAGCTGTGTGTGTGTTTGTGTGTGACTGAG
>NW_007612115.1:0-215 GCF_000523025.1 Cynoglossus semilaevis | reverse complement strand
TCTGCGTGTAAGGCAGATGTGTAAGCAAGGTGGGCTACACCAAGGTGCCACAATGACACATATTTGTAAGAGATACATACAATTTCCTTCACGAGTTCAATCCCCAGTCTTGGAGTTTTTTACCAGGACTCTGGTTTCCTCCCACAGGAGAAAACCATGAGGATTAGGTGATTTTTCTTTAGTCTAAACTGACCACAGGTGAGAATGAAAATTGT
>NW_007612114.1:0-215 GCF_000523025.1 Cynoglossus semilaevis | reverse complement strand
TCACGAGAAGCAGCGGTGGGACAAAATGGAGGCCGTGGTCCGGAGAAACCAGGACGAGCTCCAGAGCCGCTTCCAGGACGTTCTGCAGCAGCTCCAGAATGGTCGGGAGTTAGAGACCCTCCCCAGGATCAATGTCCCGTTGCTGCCGCAGGTCCCCACGGTACGACACGTTCTCTGACACTGTAAAATTAAAGGTGTGGTGAGAAATGCTGAAA
>NW_007612113.1:0-215 GCF_000523025.1 Cynoglossus semilaevis | reverse complement strand
CGCAGTAAAGTCTGCGTTAATCCAACACTGATATAAAAGAGCTGCTGTTGTTCGGCTCAGCAGCGCGTCGTTGGTTTTACCGTCACTAATTTCACTTGATCCATGTAGTATTAAAAATGTAGGCTTTAATCACAAAGCATGTTTACTCCACTTGTTTAGTCAACCAGGTGGCGCTGTCACCTGTGAGATGATTGTTTCCAGCTCTGACATTTTTT
>NW_007612112.1:0-215 GCF_000523025.1 Cynoglossus semilaevis | reverse complement strand
AGCCACGGAAACACTGAAAGTCTGTTTGTCTTTTAACCAGAGAATCGTGAACCAGTCCAGGACCAAACCCTGGGTTTTTTTTAGAATGTTTTTTTTTTCTTCCTGGCAGCAGGTTTGTCTGAACATGAGTTTGTGATTCGCTCTGAAAACTTCAGACTCGTCTCAGGATGGAGTCTCGTCGTAGAATCTTCCAGTTTGGTTCAGTCTGATGTTTT
>NW_007612111.1:0-215 GCF_000523025.1 Cynoglossus semilaevis | reverse complement strand
CCCTCCTCCGTCATTGTCAGGCCGTTGGGTGCGTGCGCCGGAGCACATGCTAAAGCTGTATTTGCACAGCTCTTCTGGGATAAAGAAGTAAAGATGTTCATTTCGCAGGGTTCACGTGGTTTCGACCTCAATGACGCTAAACACGGCAGAGAGGGAGATTTACTGTAGAAGAGAAGATGGGGAAACAGCAGGAGGAAGTAGAGCAGGTGCAGGGT
>NW_007612110.1:0-215 GCF_000523025.1 Cynoglossus semilaevis | reverse complement strand
GACAACATCTGGACATCAGGTCTTTATTGACTATTGACTAATATTTACGTTTTCCCTGACGTCACATGACCTTGTTTACTTTACTAAAGCGATGCTTTTGCTTATACTGAGCTTGCACCTGGAGTCAAGACAACCCTTTTGTTTGATAGCAAACCCCGACTCGGCAACACCCGAAACAATGCTGTAAACCTTATCATTAAAATGATAAAAAAAAA
>NW_007612109.1:0-215 GCF_000523025.1 Cynoglossus semilaevis | reverse complement strand
TCAACGTCTTGTTTCCAGTGTAAATGTCTCGTGTTGTCCCACTAGGTGTTGTACTTTATCAGAGACTGTGATGTGAACAACCAGAAATTTGTATTTTATATTATAATATTTATCCAGTGGAGACCAATGAGGAATGACACAGACGTGGAGAGAGGCTGTACAGTCTGGGCTCCTCGTCATGTTGACGACACATGTTCACTGTTTTCCACCGTCTT
>NW_007612108.1:0-215 GCF_000523025.1 Cynoglossus semilaevis | reverse complement strand
CTAATAATTGTTTTAATGTTCTTTCAGAGCTGGGTTTGGCACAGAGAAAGTTTGCCCAGTGCCTGGGAGAGTTTCATTTTGAATACATTGGAGATGCAAAGACAGATGATGAGAAATGCATTGGTAAGTGTGGGCTGGCCTCCTCACATGTTTGGCACTAACCCGCAGTTACATCACCACCACACAGACATGCAACAGTAAATGTTTGTCTATGG
>NW_007612107.1:0-215 GCF_000523025.1 Cynoglossus semilaevis | reverse complement strand
TCTGTGCATTCACTCAACTTTTTCATGACTTGATGCTGACACATCACAAGGATTTATGTTCAATAAATGGGAAGCATTGATGTCCATTTGTGAATAGGGTCCAGCAAACACGCAAGTATCTTCTGGCGTTCCCCAAGGCTCCTCTATAGGACCCTTGTTTTTTAACAATTATTATAGGTAGCATCTTCATGCTAGCTATAATAATTGTTAAAAAA
>NW_007612106.1:0-215 GCF_000523025.1 Cynoglossus semilaevis | reverse complement strand
GTGGTCATGGTCGTGGCTCTCAGCTTCTGTGTAACGTTGTATTATTCCATATCCATAACTGTAGCTGTTCCTATAGAATACTGTATATCAGGAATGGTCATTTTTCCACCACATGCCAAGTGTTTCACGCCTGTCTGACAGCCTTACAGTAACATCCAGCTTTTTTCCTTTTTTCCCCTGTCATATGATGCATCATTAACTATTCTGTCCTTGAG
>NW_007612105.1:0-215 GCF_000523025.1 Cynoglossus semilaevis | reverse complement strand
GTACCTTTGTTTTTCCTTCTCTCTGAAGTCCAAGAAGGAGTTCATGACGGTTCGCTGTAAAAGAAAAAGAAAAATTTAAAGCCTTGGCTCAAAATAAAAAGATCATAGAAAAGTCATGAACAGAAAACAGTCGTCAGATGGAATAATCCCCATCATGCATCACTAGTTTCACTTAGCTTTTTGCGGAAATCCGATATGTCGATATTGCCCAAACA
>NW_007612104.1:0-215 GCF_000523025.1 Cynoglossus semilaevis | reverse complement strand
AACACCAACATGAAGTACCAACGATTACATTTTATAACATCGCCAATTAGTCTCTGGAGTTAACACCCAGAGTTGAGCATGTTGTCATTTATCTAACAATTTAATTTCGCACCACCGATTGTGCTCCGTATAGTAATGGAACAGTAAGACTTCTTCCCTGTGTGACAACAATATAAAGGTACAGAACAAAGAGTCATTTCAAACCACTTAGCACA
>NW_007612103.1:0-215 GCF_000523025.1 Cynoglossus semilaevis | reverse complement strand
AAAAAACATGGCCTTAAAGGTAGTTTAATGTGAGAGGTAAGAGAATTCATGTGCTAAATAAATTAAAATTTCCATGTAAATAACATGTTCCACATAAATGACAAAAAAAAAACTTTTCTAAAATGCAAAATTTCAGGCTGAGGTTTTTGAGGTTCATCAGACTTTAACAGCTGACAAATCATGCACCTGCATTGTTAGATTCACACACACACACA
>NW_007612102.1:0-215 GCF_000523025.1 Cynoglossus semilaevis | reverse complement strand
TTTTTTTTGTCTATGCAGTGTTGACAGGCTCTCACTGGGTGGCAGCAGACGGCTACGAAACATAGAGAAAGCGAGAGACTCTGAGCTGTTGAAGACTTTTGTGTCTTTCTTCTATTCCTGCAAGCGTAACAGCCTTTGTGTTCAACTAAACCGGACCTGGTTTCACAATGAGTGAGTAGATTTTGACTTTTTTTGTTTGGTGGTGCATCATGGGA
>NW_007612101.1:0-215 GCF_000523025.1 Cynoglossus semilaevis | reverse complement strand
TGTCATAACAGCTGTAGTGAGAACATTAGGCTAAAGAAGCATAATGGTAACCAGTAGATCATTATTGTGTGTCTGCCCCAATTCTGAAGCAGGCAGCAACAATTATGTAGAGGTGTAAACTAATCATATTAGTTTCAAATTTTCTTCGTGTTTTGCCAACACTCAGGCTAGGGATGAGCAACTGTCCAGAAGTCACTTTTCTGTCACAACAAAAT
>NW_007612100.1:0-215 GCF_000523025.1 Cynoglossus semilaevis | reverse complement strand
TGTGAAGAAATTGACAATAAAGCTGACATTGATTTTGAATTAATTACCGAGCAGACCGTTAGCATATCAAGGCTAACTGATGTCTGCAGCCTGTAGTGATGTCATCCTTCTCTGTACTATTAAAGGTTATGGTTTAAATGGACATTTTAAACTGAAGATAATTAAAGGGACTTCATCACTGTAAGACATAGTGTATTTAGACATTCTCGTCTATA
>NW_007612099.1:0-215 GCF_000523025.1 Cynoglossus semilaevis | reverse complement strand
GCTCAAGTGGTGGCCTAAGGACAGTCACTGTAACCTCTACAGCTCACCCCAAACACGGCAGCATGGCAACGCCCTGAACATCCACAGCTTTGCCGGTGTGTTCTACGTCCTGGCCACGGGCGTCATCCTTTCTTGCTTTATTGCAGTGGTGGAAAGCTGGTGGTCACGAAGGAAGGGATCCAGGGTCCCATCCAAGGAGGTAGGTGGATAAACAA
>NW_007612098.1:0-215 GCF_000523025.1 Cynoglossus semilaevis | reverse complement strand
AAAAAAAAAAAGACTAATTCTGTCAAAGACCAGAGGCTGCGTACAACGTGTACCAACACACACGCACACACACTTCCTTTCCCTGTTTTGGGTACTTCTATTGTGAGTCAGCTGACCATATCGTGAGTCACTCTCTCATCTCTCCAACCTGACGCTGCCAGAGGAAGTGGCTGAGAGCGCTGAGTCACGACAACCTCTCACCCAGATTTGCACCA
>NW_007612097.1:0-215 GCF_000523025.1 Cynoglossus semilaevis | reverse complement strand
TGCTCAAATACATTTTATTTATAGCATATTTTATAATCTGAAGAAAATTCAAATTTAAACTTTGAAATGTTAACTTTGGTCATAAAAATTGTCAAAATATAGCAGCAGTGTTTAGTTTGTGCCCGTAGATGGCGCCCTCTTGTGGTAATAGATGATATGAGGTATGGTTTTGGTATATAAGTCCATATAAATTGCGGAACCAGTCAAGGTATTTT
>NW_007612096.1:0-215 GCF_000523025.1 Cynoglossus semilaevis | reverse complement strand
GAACTTAAACCTGTTTAAGAAACATCTTTGTCAAACCTGTGTGTGTTAACCAGACTAACTTCTACTCTTGTCATCCCTGCCTGCAGCTCTTTTGTACAAACCGATCGATCGTGTCACCAGAAGCACGCTGGTCCTTCATGTAAGTGCGCAACCTTTACACAACCTCATAAACCTCACCGGTACCTCGTAGCTCGTGAATTCCCTTTGCAGCGTTC
>NW_007612095.1:0-215 GCF_000523025.1 Cynoglossus semilaevis | reverse complement strand
TTGTGCATGGTTGGGTGTTGTAAATGCTAGTGGCCAATTAGAAGAGGCTACAGGTGGAACACACTGTAGTTGTTCCTGCTCAGTACCACGAGTCATTTTTCAAGTCGATCGTGGTTGAATCGTTATCGATGCCGCGGTCGCTCCTCTTTTGCTAACCTTAAGACAAGCGTCAACAAATGATGGCGTCCTCCAGGTCGTACGTTGTTTTTTTTTTT
>NW_007612094.1:0-215 GCF_000523025.1 Cynoglossus semilaevis | reverse complement strand
AAAAAAAAAGCCATAAATCAAACGAACCAAGGCAATTGCTTGATAGTGTTGTATTTCTTAATGAGGACCTGGCGTTCAAATTATGGAAACGATTCACTTAGAGGCAAACAGGTGAAATCGCCTGGTGTCTCTGGATGCCCAGATACCAGGAGAAACAACAACATGTCTGCAGTGTTCCATCTATATTCCGTCCAGGACCAGTTAATACCGGCCCC
>NW_007612093.1:0-215 GCF_000523025.1 Cynoglossus semilaevis | reverse complement strand
TTTTTTTGTATTTTTCTATCATATTATCTGATCTTTTATCTTTAAAAAAAATAATTTTGACTCAGAACAGAGGGGAGTGGTCGCTCACACGGTGTTTATACAGTTTGGCACTGATCTCAAGTGCAAACTTTTTTCCCTGCATCTTTTCCTGAGAACTGATGCAGTAGCAGTGAAATAGTAATAATGCCATAATGTAGCCTAATAATGTAACCTAA
>NW_007612092.1:0-215 GCF_000523025.1 Cynoglossus semilaevis | reverse complement strand
GTACTGTAGTACTGTAGTACTGTATCAGCAGGTACACGTGTTAGCACAGGTGTTAGCCAATCATGTTCTTGTCACATGACCACAGAACGTCAGTCAGCTGGTTCTCTGGTACTGTTTCTGGTACTGTTTGTGTGGTCGTGTACATTCTGAGGTCCTGCAGAGTCGCAGCCACAGTTTGATCCACGTCTTTGCCACAGGGGGGAGCTACTACAGTA
>NW_007612091.1:0-215 GCF_000523025.1 Cynoglossus semilaevis | reverse complement strand
ATTTAATTTTTTTTCCTGAGTTTCAGCATTATATAAAAAAAGTATTACACTCAGATCAATGTTTCTCAAACTACGGAAGGTGTGCCGCTGGTGCTACTTCCCCGGTCTTATGTGACAGAAATCTGATTCACTTCAGGATTAGGTGTGCTACTTGGTACTTAAATACAGCAGTTATACATATATTGCACGCGGTAAAATGTATGTAAATCAATATT
>NW_007612090.1:0-215 GCF_000523025.1 Cynoglossus semilaevis | reverse complement strand
ATTGACTCTGTGCCTTTAAGACTGGAGTGAATTAGCCCCTCCCAAATCTTCCTCATGTTGTTAATAGGTATACGTGTGGTGTGAAGAGCCTCAAGTTTACACCGACAACACTGTTCTTTCTTAATGTAACGCACGGTTTACGTTGTATATCTTTTTTTTAACGTTTCGGCTTCTTCTGATGCCGTTGCTTTGGAGAAAAGGAAATCCTTTTCTGC
>NW_007612089.1:0-215 GCF_000523025.1 Cynoglossus semilaevis | reverse complement strand
TGGTCACTCTCCTCCTCCTCGTCCTCCACCTCCGTTCTCCTCTTTTGCTGTCTCCCCGTACCCTTTCACTCTTTGTCAAGGCAGCTGAAATTAAATGTGTGATTTTAATTTTGGTTTCTATGATAATTGTAAACCATGTTGTGTTCAACTATGTCTTGTTAATTATTATTTTTCACCCTGTTATTGGGTTTGCAGAAACCCAGACTTTTTTTTTT
>NW_007612088.1:0-215 GCF_000523025.1 Cynoglossus semilaevis | reverse complement strand
AAGTCTATTGCTTAAGTCTACACCATGTAATCTAATATAAGTGCATTGGAAAGCGTTATGTTTTTAACAAAGTTGTCCAAAACGCTTGATATTTAAACAGAATTCCCTCCGTTGTTCGTAGTAGTATTAGCATTAGTACCTTGATAAAATGCAGTTCGTGGGTATCGCACTTACGTCATGTATAAGGAGCAACAATGATTCCAATATATATATAT
>NW_007612087.1:0-215 GCF_000523025.1 Cynoglossus semilaevis | reverse complement strand
CAAAAATATGTCATTTTAAATAAGCTTAAAAATAAAGCTTATTTTGCTTTATGGTGAAATGGTTCTGGTGTCACAGTGCCGAAAATCTCCAACAATTCCAAAAAGTATAGCCAAAAATTCATAAACAACTAAAAGAGTGCAGATTTGAATATTTTTGTAATATTTTCGTTGTCTGCCTTTCGGTCCAAAATCAGGTTTGATTTGACTTGCAAATT
>NW_007612086.1:0-215 GCF_000523025.1 Cynoglossus semilaevis | reverse complement strand
GTTCCTCTTTGATACAGTCCTGTGGTTCCCAAAGGAAGGGGAAGGTATAAAACGAGTACAATTAGTCTTTACTGAATCCACAGCGGGGAAATACACAGGTTACAGGAACAGTATAGACTCATGGAAAGGACTCGTGTTTTTAGTTAAAGAAGATCCTTGTGTGTCTTTCTTTAATTCCTGTGAATATAGCAGTATTTTGTTCAACTAAATAGGCC
>NW_007612085.1:0-215 GCF_000523025.1 Cynoglossus semilaevis | reverse complement strand
CAGCCAACTACCTCAGTGATGACAATCCGTCCATGTGTGAGGACATTTTTTATCATTTTGCCACAAAACAGAAATGACCAATTTTATCATGGCTCAAGGATCGGTGATGGAAAAGCTCTCCTGTCTTATTTCAGCCTCTTTGTTCTATCAGTGTGGAAACCTTCAGAGTGAAGTAGATGGGGCCAGTAATTTAGTGTAATTGAGTCACAAGCTTG
>NW_007612084.1:0-215 GCF_000523025.1 Cynoglossus semilaevis | reverse complement strand
CACAAAGGACTTTTTATTAAATCCTAAGTTCAAGAGTAACCATGGAGACTAAGCTTCCACCTAAACCTTTTGATTATAATGAGAATCGTACACATGCATGGGAAGACACGTACCACAGCAACCCTACATTATGCTGCAGAACAAACAGTGAAGCAAGTTAAGAGGAGACTGCATCTGGTTTGAACTTATAAAATGTCAAACAATTTCAAATAAAC
>NW_007612083.1:0-215 GCF_000523025.1 Cynoglossus semilaevis | reverse complement strand
AAGGACAGTAAAGGTGGGAATTGTCAGTTGCTCTGGGATACATTGTTCAATTCACTGGTTCACAAACGTCCTGCAGTGCCCCATGTGGACACATTCATAGCTATTGCTTGGAACTCCACTGAACGAGATGGCACTTGTAACTAGACAAAAGAAAAGAAAAATCTAATTGTGTATCTCGCTCAGAGTGGAACAGATAAACTGCCATTCGTTTGCCT
>NW_007612082.1:0-215 GCF_000523025.1 Cynoglossus semilaevis | reverse complement strand
CTCCCTCTCTCTCTCTCTCTGTTTCCCAAACTTCCATCCTACAGGCGGCGGAACGAGGTCACGGAGACGTTTGTCAGCTGCTCCTTCAACGATGTCCGGCACTGAGTCACCGCGCGAACAAGAGGCTGCAGCTCCCCCATCAGTTGGCACGGCAGGGGGCGCTGCGGGAGCTTTTGGAAGCGCCGCCCTGATGCTTCATAAAATGCTGGGATTAT
>NW_007612081.1:0-215 GCF_000523025.1 Cynoglossus semilaevis | reverse complement strand
TTTAGCTAGCAAGATGTTAGCTTTCCATGTCAATCTATGGAATGCTGCTCCAATGCTTAAATGAGAAGTATTAGAATAGTACTATAAGAATAATTACAGTTAGTAATTACAGTAATTACAGTATAGAACAATACAGTATATATAGTAAATATAGTATATATAGCGTAGTATAAGAGTACTGTATAGAGTATGCAGTATAGTAAAGCATAGGTTAT
>NW_007612080.1:0-215 GCF_000523025.1 Cynoglossus semilaevis | reverse complement strand
CCCAAGAATTTAACTTTTGATGACACAAAATTATTGTTTACTGCCTTTAAGGCTCCTGGCCGAATACAGACCTTGTTCGAGAAAACAACGGTCCGAGAAAACAATACTCTTAGTGTGTTGACAAAAATATTTCCACATGTTTCTGTGAGGAAAAACACACGATTTGTCAAACCTTAAAAGTCGTCGAATATTAAATAGTAACAGATGCTTTTTTT
>NW_007612079.1:0-215 GCF_000523025.1 Cynoglossus semilaevis | reverse complement strand
TATATAAATATATGTATATATTTATTTCTCCATCATCCTCCTTTATCCCTAACTCCTATATTAACTCTCCTCCACACTGTTTTTTTCCTTCTCTCCACAGAGGAGCCACATTAATAACATGCTGCGCTCTGTTGATGCTGAGGGTCGACTGAAGGTTTTTAAAACTGTCATTTGGTCTGCGTCATGTGACCTGGTGTCGGGACCCCTGTGTGTGT
>NW_007612078.1:0-215 GCF_000523025.1 Cynoglossus semilaevis | reverse complement strand
AACAGAAACACGCCGTTTGACCACATGACTCATGTTCATGAGCCGCACTGATGACAGAGTCACAGACAAGACTCAGTGCAGCCTCACGGTACGAACGCGGCTCAGTGGAAGTTCACAGTATCTCAGCCAGAATCAACAGTAACACAATTTGGTTCAAGAGAAACTCGTACGACATCATCCCTCATCGGCGGTCACTCCCACTCTGCTCCTATTGG
>NW_007612077.1:0-215 GCF_000523025.1 Cynoglossus semilaevis | reverse complement strand
TGTAACTGAATACATCATTCATCTGCATGGACAAAAGGCTCATGCAGCTGCTTTACCTCCACTGTCGCATATTTGATTTGGTTTGTGTCTTCAATTGTGGGACAATAGACTGACAAAAGTCAAACAACTGTCTCTAAAGACTCAAGAGCTAAGAGACATTTATTCTAGTTGGCAAAATGCTTTAACTAATGGATGTAAAAGTGATCAATGTGTGC
>NW_007612076.1:0-215 GCF_000523025.1 Cynoglossus semilaevis | reverse complement strand
AAGAGAGAGGGAGAGGGAGAAGGAGAGAGAACGAGAAAAGGAGCTGGAGCGGCAGAAGGAGCGAGCGCTGAGGGAGAAGGAGCTCCTGGCCTCCAAGGCCATGGAGAGCCACTACCTGGCAGAGCTCCACGCCATCAGGGGGCAGGAAGACCGGACCAAGCCTGAGAGACTCACCCCCAATCGGGCTGGTATGTGTCTGTGTTTATGAACTACTG
>NW_007612075.1:0-215 GCF_000523025.1 Cynoglossus semilaevis | reverse complement strand
AAAAAAAAAACATTTCTGTTTAATGTGAACATGAACCGTGAGTGTGTGAATGGAGGGTGAGCCATTTGGTGTCAGCTGTTGTGCTTTTCCTGGTTTTCCATTTAGATCTGAAGATTTGGCAGAGGAGCAATGTGTTAAGAAAGTGTGTGCGTATGTGTGTTGGTTGATGGTATTTGTAGGATAAGAGCATGCACATTTGCACCTAACAGTGTATC
>NW_007612074.1:0-215 GCF_000523025.1 Cynoglossus semilaevis | reverse complement strand
TTTTTTGTTGTTGTTTATTTGTTTATATAGATGTTGAGTTCCTGTAAATCCAAATTAGTCTCAGCTATGCAGTGTTGAGCAAACCTGTGTTGTGGTTAAAGACTGAGCAGATGTTAGGCATCATAAATCCAGAGGGCAGCTGTTGATGTGGAGGCAGAGCGTGCTGTACATAACACAGGAAATTTAGGATTTGGTCCAGACTGTCCAAACCTTTT
>NW_007612073.1:0-215 GCF_000523025.1 Cynoglossus semilaevis | reverse complement strand
GAGTGTGTGTCTCGTCTTTTCATCTCGCTCTCTCCATCAGACATGTTAGAATTTAGGGAGTGACTTCAGCGGAGGAGACACTTTGTTGAAGTTGAAGAAATGACAGTGTAATAATTAAAGTAAATCTTGGCTTGAACTTCCATTAACCTCAGTTTGGTTTGGGTTTCAACTCTTTCGGGCCCTGAGGACGGGGCCCCTCCCTCTGATTTATATCC
>NW_007612072.1:0-215 GCF_000523025.1 Cynoglossus semilaevis | reverse complement strand
AAAAAAAAAGAAAAGAAATCATGGTATTTGAAGAAAAAAACATTACAAGAATAATGTAATATTTCTGAGAACTGACGAGGCACACACAGGAGCAGAGTTCGACAAACCCATTCATTAGGCAACAAATTGCGTGCTTTCATAAACACAGCTTCTTGCTAGAGGGAGCCACGCAAGAGAAAAATACAGGTAGTGGTACAAACACACACACACACACA
>NW_007612071.1:0-215 GCF_000523025.1 Cynoglossus semilaevis | reverse complement strand
GTCCGTGATCTGGTATATCTGATCCATTTTGACCACCGTCTCTTGTATGATTTCACTTTTTGGTTATTTTGGACCAAATGACCAAAGACCTTCCAGAGAGTTGTAAAAGCTGCAGAAGCCAACTAAACACTAAACCTGTCAGAGAGGATCTGTGTTTATTTTACAGTATCATTGATGGGAGCTGTATGTTGGAGTCAAAGTGATTTTTTTTTTTT
>NW_007612070.1:0-215 GCF_000523025.1 Cynoglossus semilaevis | reverse complement strand
TTTCGTTTCGAGATACCATATCGATATACTACATTAACAATTAACAGTCAAATCTTCATGTCATTGGTTCATCTAATTTTCTTATACGTCTTTTCTAGCGATCTGTACCAATTTAAGTTATTGTATCGCGATACATATCGTATCGCCAGATTCTTGCCTATATACACCCCCAGTTTCAAAGAGCTTCCCTCTCGGCCCTTTATCGTAAATTCACA
>NW_007612069.1:0-215 GCF_000523025.1 Cynoglossus semilaevis | reverse complement strand
GCTGAAACAGACTGTCTGTTCACTGTGCACAGCCAGGTGTTGGGCCTGCGCTGCTGGTAGTCAGGGGACTGCACTGAGACAAAGGAAGACAGCAGGCTGATGGACACCATGTAATTAGATATGCTGTCATATTGACCACATTTGAATAACTGCAATTATTTCATTTGCCTAGGTTTAACACCCTGCCATTTGAACTGATATATATGTATATATAT
>NW_007612068.1:0-215 GCF_000523025.1 Cynoglossus semilaevis | reverse complement strand
TCGCGCTAGTTGCGTTCCAAGACCCACGGCGAAAATGGGAAAAATTGCGATTATATTATTTAGGTATATATTTACCCTTTACAAACCTCCCCGACACTGTTATTTACCTAACTTTACCCCCCCAAAAAGTCATAATGTTATGAGAAAAAAGTCATAATGTCACATGACAATAAATTAAATTATGAGAAAAAATGTAAATATTCATAAATTCACAA
>NW_007612067.1:0-215 GCF_000523025.1 Cynoglossus semilaevis | reverse complement strand
TGTGTGTGTGCATCAGTTTAAGGAGATGGTTCGGGCCTTTACCAACTGTGGTTAGAGACTGACGCTCAGGTCAGTGGTGGGGTCTGGGACCAATCTGGTGGTCACTTAACAGACTTAATTAAAAATGCTCAGATCATTTACAACCTGTTGGTTTTGAACAACTGCGAACCGACTCACTCTCCCAGACCAAAGTTTAGAGACGGTCAGTGATTTTT
>NW_007612066.1:0-215 GCF_000523025.1 Cynoglossus semilaevis | reverse complement strand
GCTTATACATGCAATAGTATTTTTAAATACATTTTATACTGTGTTACTACACAGATGTATTATTCCCCACAGGTAAAAAGTTTGAGTCAACAATACTGATCTATTTACATAATTATGTGAGAATTAGCAATTAGCAATAGAAAGCTACACAAAAATTTCTCCTCTAAGAAAGCGTCTTACTGAGTAGTCATTTACTAATCATGGTAAAATGAAAT
>NW_007612065.1:0-215 GCF_000523025.1 Cynoglossus semilaevis | reverse complement strand
CAATCACGTTGTCACTGCTAGTGTTATTACATGGCTTTCATAGAAAAACTGAGATTTCGTGATGGTCTCTGAAATGTAGTCACATTTTCAACAAAACCAAGAAGAGTTCTATTGTATTTCTGGAAATACATACTATTCCAATACCCCTAACCCCTACTGTACTATGGACATTAAGTGAAAATGCGTTTTCTAATAAACATGCTATTTAGCCATGT
>NW_007612064.1:0-215 GCF_000523025.1 Cynoglossus semilaevis | reverse complement strand
AGGTGTGTCTCTGGTTGACAAAGAACAGTCAAAGTCGGGTCATTCACTAAAAGAACTTCATCTGCGTCTGTCATCATTTCAGTCTGTTGTCTAAATCTCCCCAGGACGCCTTGATCTTTAATCTGTCGTGAAGGAAGTTGTGACAGAGATTGTTGTTTTAAAGAGTTTGCAAACTTAATGGCTTTACTCATTTAAATATCCCCTGTAGAGTTCCC
>NW_007612063.1:0-215 GCF_000523025.1 Cynoglossus semilaevis | reverse complement strand
ATCACATGAACATTTTTAAAAGCTGCCCCATTAATCCAGAGGGTTTTTCTGATCACTGTGTTGTTTCCTGCTCTGGAAAAAGAAGGTGGAAGATGCTCTGAATGTTGATGTGGTTTTTGTTTTTGTGAAAATGGTGGGGGAAAAAACAGACTCCTGGACACACTTCAGTTTTTACAAAGTGACTTAAGACAAATCTGGTGTCATCTGGAGATGCT
>NW_007612062.1:0-215 GCF_000523025.1 Cynoglossus semilaevis | reverse complement strand
TTTTTTTAGTCATCAATCTGATATTTATATCTACTGTACCTTTTTCTTCTGGACTTCCACTTCCACCTTCAGTTCATTGTTGACTTCTTGCATGTGCTCCAACCGATCAGCAGGGAACATGGTGTCAGGCAGATAGACATGACAAACGCATTGACCTGAGTCACCTACTGATGCAGTCACGTTGCCAGATTCCCAGTCCTCCACTGGCTGAAAAT
>NW_007612061.1:0-215 GCF_000523025.1 Cynoglossus semilaevis | reverse complement strand
ACTGATTGTTAATATAATCAGAAATATATCGACAAAAACGCCGTTTTCTTATCATTTCCTGTCGTTAAGCGTTGGTTTTTTCCTCAATAAAAACCAAAGTCGTTCCAAAGTGTCTCACATAGAAAAACATTTAATAATCATAAAGCAACCAGTCTGGTTATTAGTCTGGTCGTTAGCCAAGTAGCACAGCAGCTAGTACATGAAGTGTACTCTGA
>NW_007612060.1:0-215 GCF_000523025.1 Cynoglossus semilaevis | reverse complement strand
GACATCAAATTCTCCTGAGACGTGAAATCAGAGCGAGGAATTGATTCTTTATGAGAGTTTCGCAATTTGAAAGAAATTAAAATGACGGCGGAAACAGATTTTCATCAGAAAACTGAGGTCAACACAAAGACAGGCTGTAAAACAACGACTCGGTCACATGATCTAAAACAACCAATCAATGAAAACAATCTGAGCAGAAAAATCCTTAAAAAAAA
>NW_007612059.1:0-215 GCF_000523025.1 Cynoglossus semilaevis | reverse complement strand
CACCTCTGAGCTAAACCCTGTCCAGTCATTTTATCACCAGGCTGAGTCAAATTAGCATGCTGAACATAAGTCCCATCCTCGGCTCGAGTGTTTGGCTTCACCGGTGGCTAAAACATTGGCAGCCAGCTGCTGACTAGAACACAGACAACAGAAGAGTGTCTTCCAGAAGAGTGTCTTTTTATTTTTTGGTATGTTTATATTCTTTAAAAATTAGT
>NW_007612058.1:0-215 GCF_000523025.1 Cynoglossus semilaevis | reverse complement strand
TTGGTTCCCAGCTTTCAAAAATCAGCTGAAACTTTTTACTTTCTGCATCGGTGCCTTATGTCGCGTGTTTGTGTTGCTGTGATTCACGCCTTGAGCCCCTCGCTATATTGCTACTGAGCTTTTCATAGACAGGGAAACGGTTGTTTTTGCGATAAATTAGTGTCCCTTTAACAAGCCAAACAAGGTAAAAATAAAATAGAAGCTCAGCCAAATCA
>NW_007612057.1:0-215 GCF_000523025.1 Cynoglossus semilaevis | reverse complement strand
TTTTATAACAATAATCTAAAATGTTTTTTACTGATTATTATTTTATATTACCAGTATAAATAAAGGATATTTGGACTGTCCTCTGCCGCCCAGTCTCCGGGCCTTGATGTTTGGGAAAATGTCTCTGATGATCTTTCCAAAGTTGGCTGCACTCAGAGGCCGGTGCTGCAGGTTCTCGCAGTATCTCCTGTGGGACAGCAGTGGGAGGAGTCAGG
>NW_007612056.1:0-215 GCF_000523025.1 Cynoglossus semilaevis | reverse complement strand
GAGTCTTCTCAAAACACATCCTCCAAACCTTCCACTTTAATTTCGTCTCATACATTTACAACCTTAATGTATTTTAACAAATCTTTAAATTCTCAATGTGGCCCTAATACTCTGTTTTAGCCCTTCCATCTTTTACGTTTCTTTTTATTCAAAGTCAGCAGGGGATGTAAAGTGCAAGCAAAGCTAAATCCTAAGTCAGTGGTTCTCAAACTGTG
>NW_007612055.1:0-215 GCF_000523025.1 Cynoglossus semilaevis | reverse complement strand
CACACACCCTGGCTTCCTCGCTGTGGAATTGCATGTCAAAACACTTTCCCCTTCAAACAACCACATTTTATCCTGTCAAAGACTAAACCAAGTTCTCCACGGCCACCCCTCACCCCCTCACCCCGTCCTCCACCCCCCTCCAAGGAACAAAAGTCGTCCACTAATAACTGCCTCCCATTTCCTCAGGTTGAGTTGACAAGAACAGAGACAAAAAA
>NW_007612054.1:0-215 GCF_000523025.1 Cynoglossus semilaevis | reverse complement strand
ACACACACACTGGTCTCCGCTCGTCCAGTAATGTTGGCAACATGCACTGCTCTGTTATCCAACTTAATGCCACTGCCCTAAGAGGAAGGAACACTCCAGATAATGCAACGCTAGCTGTGCGTGTGCGATCACGACAAAAATCCGAGTAGCCCTGAGGTTTGATTGTCCAATCAGTATTAAAAGAGAAACTGTTAATTAAAAACAAAAAAATCATT
>NW_007612053.1:0-215 GCF_000523025.1 Cynoglossus semilaevis | reverse complement strand
TATATCCCACTGGTTTTCAAAGTGGGGGCTGGGCCCCCTTTAGGTGTCGCAGAGTTATTGCAGGGGGACAGAGAGGAGCTGCCAGTCAAATAATTACATTTTTTTTATTATGCTTCTGCGGGAAAATATGTCACAGTTTTTTGTGTGTCAGTGACGTAGGGAAGGAGAAAGATGATTATAGCTAAAACACTTTAGTTTTACCTGCAGTGTAACCC
>NW_007612052.1:0-215 GCF_000523025.1 Cynoglossus semilaevis | reverse complement strand
GGCCAGGAGGCTTAACATGCAAACTGCACCTGTTAATGTAGAGCATTAAACACTGCACCTGCATAGACAAAGTGGCGTCTTCTTTCAGTAGCTGCTATTCTATCCAAATACCCCCCAACCTCATATTATAAATAATTTCCTGTCCTAATCCTAATTTATTACACTAATCTGATCCAATCCTAACTCCAAACCCCTGTTACTCAGTGAGGACCTGC
>NW_007612051.1:0-215 GCF_000523025.1 Cynoglossus semilaevis | reverse complement strand
CTTGTTTGCATATGTATTTTACACAGTTCCTTTTCATACTGTATTGTCCTAAAGTTTTAGATGCTGCAGTGTACTGTGATGTTTTGTTGAGGTGCAAAATGGAAATCTTAATAAAATTTTGCCCCAACCCCTAAACAAAAGTCCATAAATATATTTATGTAGCCCTTTTCTTGCTGTCCAAAGCGCTTATATCTAGACATTTCACCTCTCCTCCA
>NW_007612050.1:0-215 GCF_000523025.1 Cynoglossus semilaevis | reverse complement strand
GGCGGCTCATGATTTGATGCCGAGGTTGGTTTATAGTTCTGACAGGTGCAGCGGTGGAACCTGAAGGTTGTTGGTTTAAAAAGACAGATAACTCCCGTGTGAAGAGATGACAGATATTATCAGCTACGATATTAGCATATTTATGTAGCATCTGTAAGAACAACAATCGGTTTTTCCTCTGATAATGACAACCCGACGCCAAATGAATTGGGCTT
>NW_007612049.1:0-215 GCF_000523025.1 Cynoglossus semilaevis | reverse complement strand
TACCCAGTGATTTATCAGATTGAATATTTGAATTGTTCACGCAGCCCTAATCTGAAGTATAAGAGGGAACGTTAAAACCAAGTGCAGTATTTGAAAAGAATACCTAAAGTAGCACAACAGCTGGTGGCTTTTATTTATAGTATCATCATGTTCTACATGTTCTCCTTACCTGGTCTCTGCTCTCTGTTCTCTTTTTTGCAGCTGTGTGTGTGTGT
>NW_007612048.1:0-215 GCF_000523025.1 Cynoglossus semilaevis | reverse complement strand
TATAAATGGAAAATCAGGTGTTGTGGTCCAACTCTTTTGGCAAAACAAAAGTTTACCAACATTTCTGGTAACTGAGTTACATTTAGGACAGGTTAGAACCTATGGGACCTACTGGGATTTAACCAAGTACAATGCTGCTCTCCTCACACCAGTTATAATAGGTTTCAAGGACTTATTAACATGACAACTTGATCAAATGTCCAAACTATTTTTTT
>NW_007612047.1:0-215 GCF_000523025.1 Cynoglossus semilaevis | reverse complement strand
TTGTTGACGGCTGTGGTGTGGGGGTGTGAGTTATGTACATTTGAAAACAGCAGCAGCCTCCAGTGTTACAATGTCCAGTCTTTAAAATCAGCAGCACAGAGTTAATGGGAAATGTTTAACCTCTGGTTCCCACTCAGCTGCGCGAGTGAATGGACTCAGTCTGTTTGCATGAATGAAGCTTCACACAGTCTCTTGTCTGTTTGCATTTTTTTTTT
>NW_007612046.1:0-215 GCF_000523025.1 Cynoglossus semilaevis | reverse complement strand
ATTTTCTCATTTGTCTCACTTTTGCACTCACTCCAGGCAATTATTGCCAGAGGGAGGCAGTAGAGATGCTGAGCTGTTATTAAAGCTTTTTTTCTGGTAGGCAGTGTTAGCACTACAAGAGATCCTTAAATTACCCATTCATAATTTACTCTCTTTCTGTCACCAGCCATGCACAGGATAAATGAGATTATGGCCAGCCCTCCCTTTTCCTCGTC
>NW_007612045.1:0-215 GCF_000523025.1 Cynoglossus semilaevis | reverse complement strand
TAAGCATGGTTGCAGTTTGTACTTTTTGTACTTGTACTTTTTTGTTAGTGTGTAAATTTATGTTAGCAAAATTTAACCTCTAATCAACATCAATATACATTCATATGAAGGTCAATATTTCTTTTAATATGCACAGAAATTTCCAGTTATTGTATGGGTTCTGGATATGTGGCTCTGATACCGAGTGCTTACAGTATCTATATATTGTGAATCCC
>NW_007612044.1:0-215 GCF_000523025.1 Cynoglossus semilaevis | reverse complement strand
TAATGAGTGCAAACGCATAATTACAAAACAACCAATCACGGTACCATTACTGTAAATCAACGTTAATTAAACTTAATGAACTTTTTGGTCCGTTTATAAACCACATGCAAAAGAAAGAGTTTTGACCTCAAACGATCATCTCCTCTCTCCAAACCGGACCAACTCTCTTTTAAACCTGGTGGTGGTGCTAGAGGAAAGGTTAGTCACAGGAAAAA
>NW_007612043.1:0-215 GCF_000523025.1 Cynoglossus semilaevis | reverse complement strand
CCCCCAGTCCAGTGGTTGGGAACCCCTAATTTAAACTATATGAACATATTCTTTTAATACAGTAGCCACTACTTTCTTATTTCATCATAGTTCCTTCAATCTATAGGTTTTGCAGTTCCAGAGGTACTGAAGTATCACTCTGACCCATTGGTGTAACGATAACTGGACATGGTGATAGACAGGCTATTTTATGATGGTATTTAATGAAGTTGTAG
>NW_007612042.1:0-215 GCF_000523025.1 Cynoglossus semilaevis | reverse complement strand
GTATATGTATATATATATACATACACATCACTCCACTGGGGTCTGATGTCTACACACTGACATGTCCGGTACCTGACTCTCGTCTGCTGTACAGCAGGTTGTCCTCCATGCCTTCTTCTTCATTCAACCCGTGACCTCTTTGTAGGCTGCCCCTCTTCACACCGGGCTCAGTCCAGTTCATCTACCAGAACAAAAAGCACAGTAACCACTGAACA
>NW_007612041.1:0-215 GCF_000523025.1 Cynoglossus semilaevis | reverse complement strand
TTTTAATGTGATAAACTGTAATACAAGTACTACACTTTCAATACAGAATACTAAAAAGTGCAAAGAGACTGACTTTTTTTCCCAAGCATGATACAGACTGTTAATTCTAACAGCAAATTCTGGTTTTGTCTTTATCATACCATTTTCATACTTTTTAGTTTAAGTCACATTTCTAATTTTAGTTAACTAAATATCATAAGAATCTCCAAAATGTC
>NW_007612040.1:0-215 GCF_000523025.1 Cynoglossus semilaevis | reverse complement strand
ATTACAAAATAAAAGTGGCATTTTCAAAATAAAAGTTCACAGATCTCAAATAAACAAAGTAAAGATACCTAACACACTTATTGTATGACAACAAAAACAAACCATGACAAATTCTGAATTCAGCTACATACTGTTTATAGTGCAACCAAAGGTGTTGGATTAATATCCTACAAGCCTTGTTTTAATACATTTAGGAACAAAAGCAAATTTAAAAG
>NW_007612039.1:0-215 GCF_000523025.1 Cynoglossus semilaevis | reverse complement strand
CGAAACGCGTGATGACCGGCCAATTAAAACAATGATTGACCGACCTTTTCATATTTTTGGAGGAACAGAACAACTTTAGAAAATAAAATAAGATCCAGAGAGAATAAAATATTTCTATTAAGCTTTAGAAAAAATGTCTAGTGAAAACATTTCAGAATCTCTTCTGAGCTCAACAGGATTTTCACATTTAAATCGCAAAAATAATGTGTCAATGT
>NW_007612038.1:0-215 GCF_000523025.1 Cynoglossus semilaevis | reverse complement strand
TAATTACTAAGTTTTATCAAATGAACACGACCAAAGAACAGCCTCTGTTCGGGCATAGAGCAATCGGCAAACAGGTCAGGGTTTCAGGAAACACATTTTAAATGGATGACACTTCATATGTTACAGATCTTTAACAATAAATCAAGCGGGACAAATAAACTATTTAGGGACATAATAAACGGACAATTTTAGCTCAGACAGATTGTAAAAAAAAA
>NW_007612037.1:0-215 GCF_000523025.1 Cynoglossus semilaevis | reverse complement strand
AGGGCTTTAAAACAGTGAACGCCCACTTCAGTCAGCGGGGTCAGATTCAGAGACCACCCTCTGATGCTTGAGTCTGTGGTTTGTTCAAGTGTGCAGAACTATTATCCTCTTACAATAAAACATATAAATCATGAGTCATACCTCCATCTTCAGGTACATTGTTGGAATGATCTGAAATGTGTGCATCAGTGACCAATGTGCCAGAAAACAAGATT
>NW_007612036.1:0-215 GCF_000523025.1 Cynoglossus semilaevis | reverse complement strand
AAAATTAAACGAATGTAGTTAATAATACCTCTATTTTGACGTAACTAATTCTAACATTAAATTTGAAGCTATGGAACAGGGAGGTCAAACATATGGCCCATGGGTCAAATCCGGCCCTCTTGAAAAAATTGACAAACACTTGTAATTACTGTTATTTATGGGTAATTATGGTTATGATTGTACTGCTTTGGCCCACTTGACATCTAATTAGGCTG
>NW_007612035.1:0-215 GCF_000523025.1 Cynoglossus semilaevis | reverse complement strand
ACATTGCCTCTGGGTCAAAGTGCCACATATATACATGTATATATATTTCATTTTTTTCCAGAAAATACATAAAGATTTTTTTTAGGAAGCTTTACATAAATACGTTTAGTTCGGTTCAGTACAGAGATTCTGTCCAGCCATTATAACTATAAGTACGATCAAGGCACTAATAGTAATTGATCCAAGAGTTCCTCTGTCAGGATACAGTGGCTATG
>NW_007612034.1:0-215 GCF_000523025.1 Cynoglossus semilaevis | reverse complement strand
TTTACTCACATTACATACTTTACATATGCATTATATCTTGGGTTACTGATTAAATCGGGCTGCCAAACTCATTCTGGGTCAGATGCCACATACAGCCTGATTAAGTAGGCTGGACCAGTACATTCATAACATAATTACCTATTAGTAACAGCAAGTCTTTGTTTTCCTGCAAATAGGTACACGTAGTATATTAGAAAATATTCATATATAATGAA
>NW_007612033.1:0-215 GCF_000523025.1 Cynoglossus semilaevis | reverse complement strand
CAGGATCGATCCGCACATCACTAATTGCGATATTGCATTAATATTTAGTGTTTAAAACATCCAAGTGCATCTTATTTCATGGTGCGGCTTGTGCTTCGTCGATGGATGGCCTACTAGCGATATGCTAGTCCTCCTAGCCTTTTCTGTGAGCCTTTTCCGGGCCAACGTTAAGCCAGCCGTGGTGCACCGCTGCGAAGCAAACGTGCCTACAGCAC
>NW_007612032.1:0-215 GCF_000523025.1 Cynoglossus semilaevis | reverse complement strand
CCACCACTGCCACCACCACCACCTCTACCCATGTTTGGCCTAGCTCCTCCACCTACTCCTCCATATGGAGGTTCTTTATTGGACAAAGGTCCACGTAAAGCAGCGGTGGAGCCGTCACGACCCATGAAGCCTCTGTACTGGACCAGGATCCAGATCCAGGACAACAAGTAGGTTCACAGTCTGAAGGAGGCTCAACCCAGTCTTCAAAACACACA
>NW_007612031.1:0-215 GCF_000523025.1 Cynoglossus semilaevis | reverse complement strand
TTTACAGGACAGGAACGATCTGCTGCTGGGGAAAAGTTCCTCATCATTTACTTTTATATACAGTAGTGTCTTCAGGGCAGAAATGATCCCATCTGCTCCACCAAACCTGTAAAGCACGTAAACAGGCGTGAATTCAACGCAGTTCAATCTGTTAAGACGTCCTGAGTGGATAAAGATCAACAGAAATAAGTTTCCAGTGTCGGTCTCTTCTCAGC
>NW_007612030.1:0-215 GCF_000523025.1 Cynoglossus semilaevis | reverse complement strand
GTGGGACCCCATGTGGTGTTGCCTGGAATTGAAATAAGGTCGCCTGAAATTTCTTGTAATTAACAAAAAGAAAATTACTGATAATTTTTTATTTATTTTTAACTATTTTGTTGTTCCTTTTTCAAATTATCATCAAAAATACCACACAGAATAAAATACTGTAATATTAATCTGTTTATTTACATCACAGAATAACAAACATGATCAAAAATTAA
>NW_007612029.1:0-215 GCF_000523025.1 Cynoglossus semilaevis | reverse complement strand
AGTCAGTCTCCGTCAGTCTCTAAAATGACATTTAAGTGCATCTGATCTTATATCCAATTACCAAGCGCTGAGCCCGGGATTAAAGTGCAGACAATGGAAGGTGGAGGAGCTGGAACTTTCATACGAAACCTTCCATATGAACTGGAGCGGACGTCCAGGATTCCTTCAGTCATTACTCTTTGGATTAACAGGCCGGCGCCATCATCCTACCATAC
>NW_007612028.1:0-215 GCF_000523025.1 Cynoglossus semilaevis | reverse complement strand
ACGTTTTTTAAAAAATAATTTTTTTTTAAGCTTTCTTACAACTTTTTGTGCATGCTAACGTCTCACTAGCTAATAAAGCTAGTTTGATCCAGCTAAGCTAAAGTAACTGTAACTGTAACAGTAACTGTAACAGTAACAAAAAGTTACACAAACGTTTTTTAAAAAAAAGTTTTTTAGCTAACGTCTCCCTGGCTAATAAAGCTAGTTTTATCATG
>NW_007612027.1:0-215 GCF_000523025.1 Cynoglossus semilaevis | reverse complement strand
CCTTTGGAAGATTGTTGAATTTGCGCAGTTCTGCATGATAAATCCGATAAACCTTTGTTTCTAAATAATGGGTTATTTGACTTCAACTATGGTACAGTCTTGTGATTGTTGTGTGCTGGAGAACAGCTGGATGGATGGAGGGCTTAAGGTAATAATGTAAATGTAACCAACCCAAACAGGGACCAACAAAGCCACCATACAACCATTAAAAATGT
>NW_007612026.1:0-215 GCF_000523025.1 Cynoglossus semilaevis | reverse complement strand
GCACCACGTTGGTGACCCCTGATCTAAGAACATGCCAGTCCAGTGACCTAACAGTGTTTACTTTATTTAGGTAGATCAACTTAGCACTGACCATGCTAATGTCTCTTCTCAGTTTATCAGCAAAATGGATAGATGAGTCTCCCCATCAAGTGACGTTTTTGTTGATATATATTTAAATAACATTTTGTGTGGAAACTCAGAAATACAACTGAAGG
>NW_007612025.1:0-215 GCF_000523025.1 Cynoglossus semilaevis | reverse complement strand
TCTTACCACTTTGCGCTGTGCAGGAGTCCCCTCTCTTTACAAAGCGATATGACTGATATCAGCTGCTTCTTGATCTGAACCAGGTCTCCAAATTCACTACTGAGAGCCGCCATTTTCGTATTTTTGTAAGCGAGCGTGTTATTGGTGGAAATTATGAACAGAAAACCCCACCCATGAATGTTTTACGTCACTTCCGTTTCCTCTCGGTGAGCGAT
>NW_007612024.1:0-215 GCF_000523025.1 Cynoglossus semilaevis | reverse complement strand
TATGTCAGTTACTGACACACACACGACACACACAGAGGTGAAGATGTGAAGTCTCAGAGACGGCACTTCCTGTCAACTCTTCCTGTTCTCACTGTTCGCACTGTGGACATCTGTAGCCTCAGTGGTGAGTGACTGAACGACAACAACTGCAGCAGAACAAAATCAAGACCCCCGTGACCTGACCACCATAACCTGTGTGTGTGTGGGGGGGGGGG
>NW_007612023.1:0-215 GCF_000523025.1 Cynoglossus semilaevis | reverse complement strand
TTTCTGTTAGCTCGCATGGGAAGTGGTTGAGTTTTACTGATTTGTCGGAAACGCCAAGATAAACAGGAAACGTTGTAGTTCGAGGACATCGTAAACCGAGGACCTTCTGTATTGGTATTGTTGTAATTATTATTAGTACTAATAGTATCAATATTATTAATTATTATATTAATATAATTATTTATAAATATATAAAAGAAGTGATAAGTAAGTAA
>NW_007612022.1:0-215 GCF_000523025.1 Cynoglossus semilaevis | reverse complement strand
GAGGAAAATGACACTTTAAAATGTAAATGTATAAAAATGAAATGCAGAAATCATCCCAAAATGTTTGAGATTTGACAGCGTTCTGTTCATTTGTCCTTGTCTGCATTTAATTTCACTCCATTATGTGGTCAAACCTACAAAACTGTTGTCCAGTAGGTGGCGTTTAAATACATAAATACATATAGATTTATCATTTTTAGCGTTTGTTGCCTTAT
>NW_007612021.1:0-215 GCF_000523025.1 Cynoglossus semilaevis | reverse complement strand
TCATCTTGAAATGTGGAATTACAACGTAGGTTTGTTCTTAGGATAAAATGAATTATTTCTTTACAACGAATCATAAAATGAAGCACAGAGAAGAGTTTTTAATGTCTCAATTTCTCAGATATAAATAACGATAAATTCATATTTTTATTTTGATGTGGCTTTAAAGAGCATTCAAGTCCCACCAGGGTCTCATACATATATAAAAGTCTTTGTCC
>NW_007612020.1:0-215 GCF_000523025.1 Cynoglossus semilaevis | reverse complement strand
AAATTTAGCTGTAGCTACAGTTATTATATAACAGGTTAATATAAGGTTATTATTTTTGCAAATCAATTACTTAAAAAGTGCCTCTCTTTGTAAAACTAACTTTTTTGTTGATAGTTCAATTTTAATGAACTAGTGCTAACATTACTATTCATCCTGGCAGTATATTGTTTCTATGAGCTACATAAGACATTACAATAATAGTCCTATTTTTACCA
>NW_007612019.1:0-215 GCF_000523025.1 Cynoglossus semilaevis | reverse complement strand
TATGGTTTTCATTTTTGGACCACACTGTCAACCTCTTACATAATAGTGTAGGACTGATTGTAAATGGAACGCTCAAAATGAAATACATATCCCGCAAACCACTAGACTTAGGCTTTCTGAACCTTCTAAGACGTATGTTCCTCCATCTGTCTGTCTGTCTGTGGGTCAGGCTAATCCATGATAGTGTGAACAAGGGGGTGTTCTGAAGACAGACT
>NW_007612018.1:0-215 GCF_000523025.1 Cynoglossus semilaevis | reverse complement strand
TTTAGAGCCAGAACTAAATGACTCAATAATAGGCCAATGTTAGTCAAGAAAATTAAAATTTATGGCAAAATTTAAATTGTATGTTGAGGACAGAACATAGCCCATAATAAAATGTGTTTTAGAGTCACAGTAGACTTTATGGCAGAACTTTTCTATACTTTGTGAAATCTTTTCTTAATTTTCACTGTGCGTTTTTGGCTAATTCTTACCTCCTT
>NW_007612017.1:0-215 GCF_000523025.1 Cynoglossus semilaevis | reverse complement strand
ATTACGGTCACAGGAAAGTAGTGCATACCTACATTTGGGTGTCGTGTTGTGTATGTGGTCCACATACACAATGATACACACTTAAATTTAGAAAGGTTGTCAGGACATAAGGCTGCGTCCTTTAGAGTTAGTGTTAAGGTACGTGTTGGAGGAACTCTTAAGGAAATTAATGCCCGTCTGTAAAGTTGAGAAGAGTGACCTGAAGCTGTGTGTGT
>NW_007612016.1:0-215 GCF_000523025.1 Cynoglossus semilaevis | reverse complement strand
TCATCGATGTGCTAGATGGACTTGTAATACACAATGTCGTTCTTTAGGAATGGTATCTATAAACCGTGAAGATAAAATACAATTCATTAAGGATGGCCTGAGTAAGGAGTCTTTAGATAATCTTCTATTGACTCTTGAGACGCATCCTAGTGGAGATGTGCATCGTGCAATTCATGATTTATGGCCACTATTTCATAAAGAACATGATCGACTTA
>NW_007612015.1:0-215 GCF_000523025.1 Cynoglossus semilaevis | reverse complement strand
CCATTTTTATAACAATAACATGAAGTGTTTTCTTAATCAATATTACTTTTGCCATTTATGTTCTTTCTAGAATTTATATTTTCTTTTGCAACAATTTCAATGCCTTTGATCAGTGTTCCTAAACTCCCAGCTGGGGACCACTGGGGGCAGCAAAGTTCTCTAATCTGGCCAGTGATGATAGATTTCAATTATAATTTGCCCCTAAGGAATTTGGT
>NW_007612014.1:0-215 GCF_000523025.1 Cynoglossus semilaevis | reverse complement strand
TCTGTAGAAGACAACTGTGATTTAGGTTCTGGTTTCAGGTCTATTTGATTCAGCTCTTTAGTTGCTTTATCTTTAAATTATTCAGGAATTTCTCTGTTGCTGTTGACCTAATTACGTTGCACTTAAACACTATATTTGTAACGACAATGAAAAGTATTGTATTCTGTGGAGAGGTCATGTTGCTTCACACTTGTAATGATATTTTGAGCTTCTCA
>NW_007612013.1:0-215 GCF_000523025.1 Cynoglossus semilaevis | reverse complement strand
AATCATTTTTCTTCATTCTTCTATGGGACATCTGTGTGTGTATTTCTATAATCCCTGCTATCCTTGTATACGAGTTGTGTTCAACTAAACTGGTCCAAGGTTCACACTATGGGAATTGAAATCAGTAATTGATTAAATATCATTTTATTGCATTACATATATTTCTTTGTGAAACTGTAACGTGAAAATAGTTTTTCTCCTGATACATTTTATCC
>NW_007612012.1:0-215 GCF_000523025.1 Cynoglossus semilaevis | reverse complement strand
AAAAAAAAAAAAAAAAAAAAGTTTACTCACTGATTGAGTGCCACCAAACTGGGCGGGCAACCTTCTGCCGGGCATTTTTGGTCTGTTAGCGGTGGGGTGAGAGAGCTTTTCTGAGGTATACGACAGCTCATCAAAACTCATCAGATCTGCTGTTGGAGATAACATCAAGGAAACTGATGAAACAACATGACAAGACGGAGTGAACATGAGAACTA
>NW_007612011.1:0-215 GCF_000523025.1 Cynoglossus semilaevis | reverse complement strand
AGACATATTTATGTATGTACAGTATATGTACGTGTTGTACCTCGTAGTACAGGTTGGTTCGATTGAAGGACGCGGTGAGCGTGACGGTCTGGGACACACACAGGATCTTCTCACAGTCTTTCAGGACGCTGCTGGTTGCCGTGGCCGTGAGACCGATCAGTGGAACTTTTGGGAACTGCCTCTTCAGGATCCCCAGCAGCTTATAATCTGCAGCG
>NW_007612010.1:0-216 GCF_000523025.1 Cynoglossus semilaevis | reverse complement strand
CCAAACACACGTCAGCATCCAGCCATTGGCTCTGATAAGCAAGGGCCAGAGTTTAACTCTGAAGATGAGGAAAACTATCAGTCATATCCCTTTCAAGATCCAATCTTGACAACCACAAGGTTCACTCAGGAATATGAAATGATCATGCCTCCACAGGAGCAGTTCCATTGTTCTGTTGAGCAAACTTGTCCAGATATTGCAACAGTTTCTGACAGT
>NW_007612009.1:0-216 GCF_000523025.1 Cynoglossus semilaevis | reverse complement strand
GGGAAAGGAGGAAGTGATGACATGGAAGCAGAAGAAGACTCTGACCATCAGTCCCTCTCTGCTGCAGCTCAAGGTCAAGGTCAAGGTCAGACACCAACAGTCAGTCAGACAACAGATGACAACAACACTAGTCCAACTGAATGGGTGTCAAACAGTGACCCCAACACTCCCCCTGGTAAAAAGACCTTTAGATGTGACACTTGTGGAAAATCTTTC
>NW_007612008.1:0-216 GCF_000523025.1 Cynoglossus semilaevis | reverse complement strand
GACTTACATTCCTAAGAGACTTTTATGGCCAAAAGAGGGCACTATCCACTATGATGACAAAAGAAAGGTGGCCTTTGGACTTGGAGGAAATAGTTAAAAGCGGTTGAAGAATTCCGTAGATTCAGTAATGTGGAATGAGATGGAAAACTCCAGCTTATGTTCTTTGGGTTATTGTATAAATCCCTGAAGCCCTTTTAATTCCTGTGGATTTTTTTT
>NW_007612007.1:0-216 GCF_000523025.1 Cynoglossus semilaevis | reverse complement strand
AAATTTGAAAAAACTTTATATAAATGTATAATATCAGCCCTATTCTGTATTTTTTAATGTAAATAGTTTTTGGCTAATTTGTTCCTGTGTTTGTTATGGCTCTGGTGATGTTTAATTCAAACTTTGAACTCTATTTTGGCAACACAATTAGTTAGCATATAGCTTCTCCCAGCTAGCTAGGCTAATGTTTCACGGCCTCATTTGGATTGACGTTAG
>NW_007612006.1:0-216 GCF_000523025.1 Cynoglossus semilaevis | reverse complement strand
CTTTTTAACAAATACTATTAGTACTTGTTAAGTAAATCTGTAGTACTACAAACCTTTGACTAGCATGTTAAAGATTGAATAGTTTGTGTTGTGGAAGTTTTAAGTCGGAATTCACTTCTACCCTTCAGGGTGTTGTGCTAAACACTTTGGTGTGAGGAGTGTTTTTTGTTTCTGCAGAAACCCTAACGCTGTGACAGGATTTTTTTTTTTTTTTTT
>NW_007612005.1:0-216 GCF_000523025.1 Cynoglossus semilaevis | reverse complement strand
ACAACACTGTTGTGGTCTTTTGCTTTGAAAGAATGTCTCTCTTCTACCTATGTAAGTTTAAACAATATTTAAGTCTTTTTGCAGTTCTGTAGCCTTTTTTGTCACTTTTGTGTCAGAACTCACATACTTACATAACGTACATGCGTACATGATTGCCTGTTTCACTCACCTACACTAACACAGTGATAATGTCATAATCTAGGACATAAAAACATC
>NW_007612004.1:0-216 GCF_000523025.1 Cynoglossus semilaevis | reverse complement strand
ATATATATGTATATATACTGTATTTCTGGATCCTACACACATACACACACTATTTCATTATACATATATATTTATATATATATTTCTTGCTCCCACACACAATCACAGACTATTTCATTATGCATATATATTTATATATGTTTCCTGATCCCACACACACACTATTTCATTATACCTACAGTATATATTTATATATATTTCTTGCTCCCACACACA
>NW_007612003.1:0-216 GCF_000523025.1 Cynoglossus semilaevis | reverse complement strand
GGGTGGCTACAGAGGGACACATCAAGAGTTAGGCTGCTTCTTAATCGCTGATGTCTGAATGGATGTCAGCTGCAGCATAAGTGACGATCAGCAGCGTGCGGCACCTGAAGAGGTCTCTTTATAGATGACAAGACTTCAGACGGCAGAGAAAAAGCTTCTTTCCTCCCGCTCAGCCCTCTGCCCTGCAGGAGGGATTGACACATGCACAGACACACA
>NW_007612002.1:0-216 GCF_000523025.1 Cynoglossus semilaevis | reverse complement strand
AAAAAAAAGGAAAAGAAAAAAAACAGGAAAATAAAATGTTGTAGATGAATAGTCTAAATGTATAACATATATGACTGAATATAATAATATATTTTTGTATTGGGAGTCAGGCTTATACATACATATGGGATAAAAATAATTTAATTGCATGTCATTATCTAGGGAACGTCTGCCATTTCAGCGTCACACGTGGAGTGAGTGAAGTGGAAATTTTTG
>NW_007612001.1:0-216 GCF_000523025.1 Cynoglossus semilaevis | reverse complement strand
AATAATGTTCTATTGCTGAGGTCGATTCGTCGAAGCCCAGTGACCACAGAGGGGCATAGTTTATCCTGCATTAACTGTTTTTCAACTTGTTTGCAATAAAGAGGCCCTCTTTCAGCTACTGCTCTTATTATATACCTTCAGTGGGTTTGTTTTTTACAATAGCTAGTTTCTCAACCAATTTGTTTCTCTACTTCTCTGATGGTCACACAGTCCATA
>NW_007612000.1:0-216 GCF_000523025.1 Cynoglossus semilaevis | reverse complement strand
AAATATAAGAGAAATCTGATTTAAATTTACCTTTGTAGTGTTGTATCATTTTATGAGATCTGATGTCCCACACCTTAACAGAGTTGTCAGTACCGGCAGCAGCAATGCAAGTCCCGCTCGGGTGAAAATCCACATGATTTGCATATCTTAGAAGAAAATAACACATAATAGAAACAATTAACAACACGACCTATTCGTTAAAGGGTTGTTTTTTTT
>NW_007611999.1:0-216 GCF_000523025.1 Cynoglossus semilaevis | reverse complement strand
AAGTTCTGAAACTGAAGACCTGGTGCTGCCTTCAAAGACCTGAGCAGATGAACTGATGTTGACATAACGGACACCTGCCCCCTGCTGGTTGTTGACCATTAACTCACCACACCAGGGTCCTACAGGCAGTATCTGGGTCCTGCTAATTTACAGCTTTCTGTTTCATTTTTTTAATGTAGTTATTTCATTTGTCATCTATAAAAGACAGTTTCACAG
>NW_007611998.1:0-216 GCF_000523025.1 Cynoglossus semilaevis | reverse complement strand
CTGGCTCCTCAAGGGTGTACGCCAGGTCGCGTATAAACACGCTGCTCTTATCGTTCCGTAGCTCTTGCTTGTCGTCGTTCTGTCTCATGAGACCGCTTCCGGCCACAGGTCCCCGCTGAGGCTTTTTAGTGTCAGGCTGAACTGGGTTATAGCCAAGAGGAGCTTTTTTCCCCAAAGAGCCCAGTCTCCGTCTCCATGTACTCCTCTGTGGTCTGG
>NW_007611997.1:0-216 GCF_000523025.1 Cynoglossus semilaevis | reverse complement strand
ACTATGGTATTACAATTTGACAGCTGTCCTCATGTATTTATGTATATACTGTATATGTATACAAATACACGTATATGTATATATATATATACATACACACACATATATACATATCTAAACTGTTAAAGCAAGATAAAATAGCATTTAAAATGTCATCCTAACCAGAATAATACCCTATAGTGTCCATAATATTCCTAACCAATATATTATTATTAT
>NW_007611996.1:0-216 GCF_000523025.1 Cynoglossus semilaevis | reverse complement strand
CTGGACCACATTAAACCTGTTTAGTACCAGCCTGTGTGTGTGTATGAGGTTCTATGTGTTTTTCTATGTCCTGCACAGCTACGCCTCCTGGTGGTGGTCCTGCAGGGAATCCTCCATCTCACCGTGGACTTGATCAACTCCCTCCCGTTGTTCGCTGTAGCTCTGCGTCTCACTCGCTTCTACAGACTGGCAGGTAAAACAATCTAGAACTTACCA
>NW_007611995.1:0-216 GCF_000523025.1 Cynoglossus semilaevis | reverse complement strand
TTGTTTGTCTGTGATTATAAGAACGTGACCAAGCCCGGCCACAGGAGAACAGACTCCACCCACAGCAGCAACGAATCAGAGTACACCTACAACTCCGAGTATGCAGAATTGGAGGATGGTTCCCGCGCCGCAGAAGTTAGTGACTGAAACAAATCCACATTTATTACTGCTGCACTGTTTACAAAACTGTCTTAGAGTTTACGTCAACACTTTTTT
>NW_007611994.1:0-216 GCF_000523025.1 Cynoglossus semilaevis | reverse complement strand
TGGTTCTACTCAGTTTATCTGGTAACTTCCTGTCACGGTGGTTGATGTGTGTGTCATCGTCCAGACTCCAACGTGACACAGTAACACATTTAAACTGACTGACGGAGGCAGCGGTGGAGCAGCGACTGCTTCAGACCCAAAATTAACTATTTTCTCTGTGGAGTTTGGTGAAGGGGAGTAACAACATTTTAGTTTGCTGTTGTAAAAAAAAAAAAA
>NW_007611993.1:0-216 GCF_000523025.1 Cynoglossus semilaevis | reverse complement strand
TCATGAGTACACAGTATAATAGCCTGACAGAACAAACCTGTTCTAAGGCAGAGTTAGTGTCTGTGAACATGGTATATGGTATAAATGACTGACTATTGTGAGTTCATAACTGAAGCCATATGTTCTGTAATAATGGAGCCCCCCGGAGACAACAATGTGTACTGCAGCTACACAGAACATGGAACCAGAACACCACTGTTGACTTGAGGCAGCCTC
>NW_007611992.1:0-216 GCF_000523025.1 Cynoglossus semilaevis | reverse complement strand
GTCCGATAACATCGGCCGACCGATATTGTTGGCCCCATGTTGTTGCCTTTTCGCTGAATATACTTTAAAAAATGTCTTTTGTCCAGACAATGTTAATTAGTGGAAGCCTCTAGTGGTGAATCGGAATAAATGTAGATCTACATTTATACAATGTAGATTATACATATAGATAGATATACATGTTAATTCCACGTCAGAGATATGTGATAATAGTTT
>NW_007611991.1:0-216 GCF_000523025.1 Cynoglossus semilaevis | reverse complement strand
ATATTTGCTGTCTGCTAGTTGTTTGAACTTTGGTATGGGGATGAAATCGAGATTGTTAAATGCCCGGGGCGGAGCATGTGGGGTAGGGGGTGCTGATCGCATAGCTGTGCCTTTTTGCTAGAAGAAGCCGGGAGGGGAATGCGTTAATTTGGGTACAATTATGCTTCTTTCTGCATTTGGAGCAGCGTCTCAACAAATATTCTTTTTCCATTGAGA
>NW_007611990.1:0-216 GCF_000523025.1 Cynoglossus semilaevis | reverse complement strand
TTTTTCCGTGCTGTGGAGGAGCCGACTCTGATGAGAGGGAGATTTTAAATCACACCAAATGAAGCTTTATCAAATAAATGAAACTGTGTAACACTCGACTCAGCAAGAGTCGGCTCCTTTTATGGGAGTGACGCAAGAACCGCCCACCCCCACCGCTAACACCAGCTAACACCAGCTACACCTCTGCCTCCTCCTCCATCTTCCCAGAGAAAACAG
>NW_007611989.1:0-216 GCF_000523025.1 Cynoglossus semilaevis | reverse complement strand
CGTAGGGGAGTGACATAACTATTTACGTAGTTCTGACTTGCGGTAGAAATCGAGTTACATCACGCCGTTGGAACGGAACTCTTTTACATACTTAGAAGTACTAATGATTGTTATGGGTGGTCTCATCTTACATATTGTACATATTCTCATTTTTTGTACACAATTGTTCATATTAAGACAGTTTGTTCACCTGAGCAAAAATGTGTTTTTTTTTTT
>NW_007611988.1:0-216 GCF_000523025.1 Cynoglossus semilaevis | reverse complement strand
AGCAAGAGTTCAGTCAATTAAACATGAGCCAGCTTTTATTTGAGGCATGTTTTTGATCATCGAGTGTCACAAATGTGTTGGACAGGAGCTGAGGCCTTTCTTCATCATTAGAGCAAATCCACAGTTTCAAATCATAGGAGGTCGCGTGTATGTCGCGAGCTGTATCTGTTGCACGTGTACTCGTAGGTTTGGCCATGTCGGGTCTGGATGGTCAGC
>NW_007611987.1:0-216 GCF_000523025.1 Cynoglossus semilaevis | reverse complement strand
AATTAGAATAAATACAATAAAAAGTTAGCCATAAAAAACCTAGATAAGGCATAGTAAGATAAATATATATTAAACTAACATCTTAATGCAAGCAACAATAGCCACATAGATTGCTAAAGGTTAGCCCAAACTGAGCGCTAGCCAACAAATACCTAATGACATGGTGAAAAGAAATAGCAAAAAGCTAAATATTAGCAAAAAAGATTTAAAAAAAAA
>NW_007611986.1:0-216 GCF_000523025.1 Cynoglossus semilaevis | reverse complement strand
CATTCTGCAGAATGTCAGTTTTACTAAAGTATGATTGCATTAAACTAGAATTAAATGAATAAATATGAATTGGCCACCGAAATGAGTTTGAATGATAAAAATAACAAGATTTTTTTTCTACAGACCCTCTGTTTTATAATCTTATGGTTTTTAAATTTTAATTTAGCTGGATCAAAGCTTGTGTGAATTTTTAATGATTTCTTTAGAAATTTGATT
>NW_007611985.1:0-216 GCF_000523025.1 Cynoglossus semilaevis | reverse complement strand
GAGGAGGAAAGGCTGTAAACGATGGGTCCAGGAAAAATAGATCGCTTTTAGAACTGCGGAGTTTAGGAAATGAAATGACAAGAATTTCAGAAAATGTATTTGTTTTCACGATAGAGTTAATAGCAATAAATAGTAATGACAATGACAATCAGTATTGAGTTTGTGAGTGGAAAGAATTAAATTATGTTTTCGATTCGTTTTCGATCTGCTCTACAT
>NW_007611984.1:0-216 GCF_000523025.1 Cynoglossus semilaevis | reverse complement strand
CACCTTTGTAGTTTAGGCAGAATTTGCAAAAATATTAATATTGGCAATAACATTTGGATACATTTTTATGTATTTTATTTATAACGATGTAGGGGTCTTCGGTTTTTTCAATGTTACAGTATCATCTCACATAAATGCATTATTATAGTCTTCTTCCATCGTTTCTATATAGTGTGTTTTGCATGATAACTAGTTGGCAAGTGGAGCAGATGTTTA
>NW_007611983.1:0-216 GCF_000523025.1 Cynoglossus semilaevis | reverse complement strand
TTATAGACCACTACTAAATGACCAGTGAGAATCCTACCACTGAGCCATCATTTGCCCCAAATAAACCAAATTTCATGCAAATTTCTGTGTATGGGGCCAATTATGTCAAATTGAGAAGTCGTTTCTTTATAGCAAATACATTCACACTGCCCTCTTCTGGCCGACATTTAGAATGACGCATTACGGAAAATGGGTGACACATTTTGGGAAATATTT
>NW_007611982.1:0-216 GCF_000523025.1 Cynoglossus semilaevis | reverse complement strand
CCCCCCCCCCCGCCCCCCCCCCCCAAAGCCCCCGTAGCAGCTGAGTGTTAGCGCTGCCTCACAGCTCGTTGAGTCAAACCTGACTGATCACATGACTCTGTTCCGTCTCCTTTAATTACAAACCCGGTGCCAACAGATTTCATCCTGAGGGCGTGATGCTGCCTTCTGGCCTCCAGGGGGAGTTTAGCCTTAGCCGCAGTTTTGCTCCCCTCAACG
>NW_007611981.1:0-216 GCF_000523025.1 Cynoglossus semilaevis | reverse complement strand
CCAACTCTCATGTGAAGCCACGAGCTCTGGGTGAAAGACGAGCGTCCAGGAATGACCACAGTTACAGTTTAGACCAAACCAGTACTTGTTGAACTGAACGGCCCTTGAATCAGACTTTTAACAACACAAATGTGTTGTCTGTTGTCTGAACAGAGTGTTCCAGATCTCAGCAGCGCTGCTGTCAAAACCAACTCTGGACTTGACACAACGCCAGCT
>NW_007611980.1:0-216 GCF_000523025.1 Cynoglossus semilaevis | reverse complement strand
CGCCCGTTCTCTCACTCTTGTTTGTTTTCCCACTGTGTGCCGGGGGAATTCATTGGATAATGCTGGAGGAGGGCGGGATCATCGGAATGTAAACAGTACTCCAGATGGACCTGACCTCTGCTAATACAAATGAGTCCAGCCCACTCATGACCGCAGGGGACTATAGAGCTTAGAAAATATCACTGCTGTAACCCACCACCAGGTGTCTCTCACAAC
>NW_007611979.1:0-216 GCF_000523025.1 Cynoglossus semilaevis | reverse complement strand
TTCGCCTCAAAACCAGGCTGTGAATCATTACATCACACAGAAAACCCCCCAAAAAACATCTATTTTGATTTTTGGTATTTTACTACGATATTTTATTTTGAAAACCAATCACTTCCTGTCACTCTCCAATAAAAATTACTGTAAAAACATAAAACAAAAGTGCATGATATGAAATAATAATTGTATTAACATTATATATGTAAAAAAGGTAAAAAA
>NW_007611978.1:0-216 GCF_000523025.1 Cynoglossus semilaevis | reverse complement strand
GTGTGTGTGGTAGGAGGCAGAAGAGCTTAAAGAGATATAGGTAGGACTCTGTGGATAAGTTTCAGCCCTGGATTTCCCTGAGATGGAGGGTCATTGTTATGACCGCTTTGGAGACGGAGAAAGGGACAATTACCAGATTGATTACCGGAGGATTGTAGGGGACATGGAGCCGGCGCGGCCTCGCATCTTGAACAGGGATGGCGAGCAACCTCATGC
>NW_007611977.1:0-216 GCF_000523025.1 Cynoglossus semilaevis | reverse complement strand
TTGATTGTAGGTTTGTTATTCTAATTTGTATTATTCTAAAGCGAATTAAAACGTATTCCATTAATACGACAGGACTGACTGGACATTTAGCATTAACGTGGGTGGAGGTAGAAAAGGACGTTAGTACTGCAACATAATCTGTAAATAATTAAAATAAAATAAATAATAACAGTAAAATAATACTTCTTCAGGAAACAGGTCAGGATGGATTTATAT
>NW_007611976.1:0-216 GCF_000523025.1 Cynoglossus semilaevis | reverse complement strand
CAAAACTGCGTTTCTCAATTAACAAAATAAAATATAAAATGACTGCAAATATCGCGATAATTCAACTGTGGCACAAATAAAGAAATTCATTAATAATAAACATTAATTTTCCGTTCTGCACCACTGGGATCACACTGCAAAAGATCCACATCCGTCAGGAGGCCCCCGCCCCTCAATTTGGGAACCACTGCGTTATTCAAACAAGATACGTAAATG
>NW_007611975.1:0-216 GCF_000523025.1 Cynoglossus semilaevis | reverse complement strand
ATATGTTTATACAAAAACAAATATATACTCAGGCTGGGCGATGGTTTAACATTTAAATCGCGATTAATTGCGATAAATAAAACACAACGTAGTCACAAATGATCGGCACCAAAAATCCCCGAGTGAGAAAACGTTCACGGCCGGGGTTAGCGTTCCGCAGCGCTAACAGCTAACGCCGATGTTTACATTGGTGATAGCGCTCCATAGAGCTAACAG
>NW_007611974.1:0-216 GCF_000523025.1 Cynoglossus semilaevis | reverse complement strand
ACAAACGTTGGAACAAAAGACATTTTGATAATTGCATCCTTATCATGTGTAATCGAGTGCAGTGTGATGTGTTTGCGCTGCTCTTCAAAGAGCGTGAACCTGGAGTCCGAGTCAGCACTTCAGCCCAACACTGATGAGAACCTGCACCTGAAGAGTTAATCATTCCTTCAAAAGCACACTCCTGGATCATGCTGAATGTGAGTGTGTGAGTGTGTG
>NW_007611973.1:0-216 GCF_000523025.1 Cynoglossus semilaevis | reverse complement strand
GGATTGTTGAGGTTTTTATAGTTTATGTAGGAACATGTGTTACAGTAAAGTGATGTGAAACAGAAGGTGAAAGGAATGTTTCTTGGAAGTTCTTAAGTATTCCCCACCTGTTTGGATGAAGTAAGACACGGAGTATTCTATGAACTACAGCCTGCAGTATTTATATAAATAAATTAAATAAATGTGTCTTATATTGTTGTGTTAGCAGCAGATATG
>NW_007611972.1:0-216 GCF_000523025.1 Cynoglossus semilaevis | reverse complement strand
GCAGTTGGAGGGAAACGGCGTTCAGTTTGGGATTTGAATCTGTAAGTACTACTTCGAAAATCTGCAAACATCTACAATAAAATGGCAGACCCAAAGGTAAGATGCGTACTGTTGTGTCGTCTAACTTCTCTTCTTCATTATAAGATCTAAATTTGGACATAAATAAGCCGTTTAACGTATGGATAATTGTGAAAAAGTCTCACTTTAGCGGCACGC
>NW_007611971.1:0-216 GCF_000523025.1 Cynoglossus semilaevis | reverse complement strand
CCCTCTCCTCCTCCCACCTCTTTGACAGCCTCTTCCTAACAGAAAGCAGCAGACTGTGAAAAAGTGTCAGCGATGTTTGTGCGTTTCATCTCCTGTGTCTGCAGCAGGAGGACAGTGTAATTAACTGAACGACAAATCAAAGTGTGATATTAACAGTAACCAACCGACAGACTGCGTTACCGCCGTTTCACCACCGTGTGTCTTGTGTTCGTCTGA
>NW_007611970.1:0-216 GCF_000523025.1 Cynoglossus semilaevis | reverse complement strand
CCCCCACCCCCATTCAATTTTAGGAGAATTGTGGGCCGCGAGTCAAAACGATTGCCCACACCTGGTCTTATAAGATCTTAAATAAAATCGCATGATAGAAGAATAGAGGTGAATAGAGGCAACAGGGTGAGTACTAAGTCTTCTTCTCCAGGGTTTTGGACGGTGGAGTCTAACCAGAAAAAAACGCTCTTGTGTTCGACTTCATGTGGACATTTG
>NW_007611969.1:0-216 GCF_000523025.1 Cynoglossus semilaevis | reverse complement strand
CTTTGTGGTAGAAGTGGAAAAAGTACTGAAAAAAGTTACTAAGTAAATATACCTATCTAAAAATCTACTCGTTAATTTAAAATTTACTTTGAGTAATAGTTACTTAGTTATTTTAAATTACGCACATTATTTTTTTACTGTGATAAAAAACAACAAGTCATTCTCACTAATCATTTATTTTATTATTAAAAACTAACTAATGTAATATTAGCTCAG
>NW_007611968.1:0-216 GCF_000523025.1 Cynoglossus semilaevis | reverse complement strand
TTTTTTTTTTTGCTTTGGGGTTTTTTTTTACCACAGTTGCTCCCTCGGGCTGCAGTCTATGCTTTATGTCAAGATTCAGAGACCTGCTGGATGAACTTATCTCCCCCTCGTACTGACATTATCAGCTCAGAGAACTGTTCCAGACAGCCTGACACATTTTCTAAAATGTCAACTGTTGCAGCCCTGCAAGACTGCACTCAACAATGAACTTTATTT
>NW_007611967.1:0-216 GCF_000523025.1 Cynoglossus semilaevis | reverse complement strand
CTCACCGCTTTCCCCCCGTGTGGTGCCTTTTCTTTTTTTTTTTTTTACTAATTTAATGATTTGAACATATGGTTTAAACAACTAATGGATTTTTATTCACAACAGAAGGGTAAACCTGGGTATTTGCTGCAGCCGATAGTACTCTGTAGTACTCGGTAGTACTCTGTAGTACTCTGTGGTACTCTGTCATACTCTTACCTCAGTATGACACATGGA
>NW_007611966.1:0-216 GCF_000523025.1 Cynoglossus semilaevis | reverse complement strand
TCACACTGGGGTTCTAGACCGAGGGGGTCAAATTTTTACTATAACATGAACAACAACACAGAATACAATAATCATAACCGAGCGACGCCACCTGGTGGCTGAGCGTAGCCTGAGGTGACGAGGTGATCTCCGTTAACCGTAGGTGTGAATGTGAGCGTAAACAGATGTTTGTCTGGACGGGTTCCAGAACAGAACTCACATGTCCACGCAGCTCCG
>NW_007611965.1:0-216 GCF_000523025.1 Cynoglossus semilaevis | reverse complement strand
ACCTTTCGATGCAGATACCACAGGTTCGAGTCCCCCGGGGTGTGACAGTAGTACTTTGTGACATCACTTCAAAAAAAAAAAAGTACAATGCAGAAAATCCCAGAACCGATCGGAACTGTTTCCAGAACCGACCGCTCGCTCGGTGGCGGAGGAGCAGCCTCCGGAATAAAAGGTTCCATTTACAGTACTACATAAAGTACCACGGCTGACTCTCAC
>NW_007611964.1:0-216 GCF_000523025.1 Cynoglossus semilaevis | reverse complement strand
CCTGCGTCAAACATTTTTGGTGCTTTTTGTCAGTTTGTGACCTTTCATTGGACTTCTTTGTTTTATTTTGGTTTCATTTTAATGTTAGCAGGTAAAAGCTACCTTGTCTTTATCCATGGTGAGTCTATATAAGCTGTGTAGCATTCAATCGTTTTCACCCACATCTATGTTTATACTACTAGCTACTAACTATTCTAGGTGGGCTTTTTTTTTTTT
>NW_007611963.1:0-216 GCF_000523025.1 Cynoglossus semilaevis | reverse complement strand
CATGAAAACTGAACGACCATCTGTCCTATACCAACAAAAAAACATCATCATCATGTGATGTGGGTCAGTCACCATCACTGAACATTTGACTGATAACAAAAACACAGCATGGGTTTTGGCACTGGAACTTGGACTATTTCACTGTTGTGCACGTTATTCAGAAACTAAAGATTTCAAGTGTATCAAAACAAAAAAGACTTGGCATAAATGCTGCCA
>NW_007611962.1:0-216 GCF_000523025.1 Cynoglossus semilaevis | reverse complement strand
ACAGAGGGTGCCTGAAAACCATCCAATCGTATTTCTACCTAAAATGCTCCCAACAGACCAGGATGGTTGGACAATGTTTGATATTTGTTGAGAAAGATTGTCTGGTACAAATGTGCGCCTGGGTATATCGTGTTCCTAAGGCTCGGAAGGTGAGTTTTCTCTCTAACTTCTAATCATTGTACCATGACCGTAATTGAACAGCAGGCTCACCGTAGC
>NW_007611961.1:0-216 GCF_000523025.1 Cynoglossus semilaevis | reverse complement strand
TATAATTTGACAACATTATTTTACAGTTATCTGACAAATATTTATCAAAGGTAAAGAATGCTATCAAATTTAAATTATTTTTTAAATATGGCATTTATTTTACCTTTTCTATCACTAAATTGACTTTATATATTTTACTGTAGATGGGATTGAAACATAAGGAGTGCATGATACGAAATATATTTTAATCACAGTTGTTGCAGATGAAATAAAAAA
>NW_007611960.1:0-216 GCF_000523025.1 Cynoglossus semilaevis | reverse complement strand
CGACAAAAACAAAAACACTCGAGAGAAACAGTCAGATTTTTTTAAAAAAAGGCATTCACAGATTAACCAATGTTATCTTCTTAAAATAGAGATGAAAAAATGAAGGTATGCAAAAGTGTAATAAACACAGCTGAAATATATACTGTGTGCTAATATATGTCAACTAGGGACCATCAACCGGGGGCTCGTGGGCCGAATCTGGCCCGCCAAACCGTC
>NW_007611959.1:0-216 GCF_000523025.1 Cynoglossus semilaevis | reverse complement strand
TATTTGAAACCGTTCCAGCAAGAGTTTTTAAAATGAAACACAAAGATCGTAAAATAAAAGATAAGTGAAATTGACTTACTTTTTGCCCTCTATGTGTATTTGCTAAAAAAAAAGGGAAAGATTTTAATAAATAGCACATTACAACATTTACATTTCTTTCATTCTCGTACTGCACTTTGACACGGTTATAGTTCAGAGTAGAACAGGCCGCTCTTA
>NW_007611958.1:0-216 GCF_000523025.1 Cynoglossus semilaevis | reverse complement strand
TAGTGTTCATAAATATGCAGGGTTCGTTATTGGCAGAGAGAGTTCTCATTGCATTGCATTCAGTAGTCCAGGCCAATAAGGTGTTTCTGAAGAAAGGGGGCGTGGTTATAAAGGCTATGCCTAACATTTTTTGATACAGCATAGTTGCCAAGCTGTAATTTTTTGTTGTTTTTTGTATTTCTGTAAATTTTCCTAAAAAAAACACCATTTTGAAAT
>NW_007611957.1:0-216 GCF_000523025.1 Cynoglossus semilaevis | reverse complement strand
CGACTCAACCCTATAGGACAAGATCAGACGTCACTGCACTTGGTTATAACTAATGCATCCCATAAAAGCACCTCGACATGTGATGAATTGTATGAATGAATGATGAATCACGACATTAACCTACAGCGTGGAGGTTTTCCAGAAGAGTGCTGCAGAAAAAAAAGACTCCAGACGGTAAATGTCAACATTTATTGATTTTGTTTCAACAAAAAAAAA
>NW_007611956.1:0-216 GCF_000523025.1 Cynoglossus semilaevis | reverse complement strand
AAAAAAAAAAACCTGCTCATAAAAATCCAGGAACTAAGAGTCACGCCGACTCTTCTGCGGAACAATTATCCCTGAATTTTACAGGAGGTTTTGTTTCTCCACTCTGGAGGAATCTCTCTTGGGCGAAAGAGACACGCTTAAAATTTCCCATCAGTCTCTCTGCGGCACAGCAGTGTTTAACAATTCATTCCTTATAGAACGGAGTCAGTGCTTTTT
>NW_007611955.1:0-216 GCF_000523025.1 Cynoglossus semilaevis | reverse complement strand
CAAAGTCGTCATTACAATAAAATGTGATTCATATAGAAAAAAAAAGTTTCAGGTTAACAACATCTATAATCAATGACACTGGATAGTGTCATCTTAACTCAGAATTTATTTAAATTAAAATAACTGCTCTACTACTACTACCTGATATAATTTTAATGTATATTCATTAACGGTGATAGAATACATTTATTAAAGCTTGTGTTTTTAATTTAATTT
>NW_007611954.1:0-216 GCF_000523025.1 Cynoglossus semilaevis | reverse complement strand
TTTTTTTTTAACACACTGATTTCCCAAAGCCCAGAGCTGAGTCTGTGCTTCTTAATGCGTCACTGAAACACTTTAATGTATTAATAAGCATGTAATTATAAACAGATAAGCCACACTCTTCATTAGACGCCATTATATGTGAGGGTCATATTTTAATTTTATTGTCCTGCAGAGAGATGATACATCTCCATTCCCCTCCTGCCCCCTCCCTCCCTC
>NW_007611953.1:0-216 GCF_000523025.1 Cynoglossus semilaevis | reverse complement strand
TCTAAAATCCCTGGCATCCCAGTTGACAATTGTGTGTGTCATCTTGTCAGTTGTAGACTGGCTAACTGCCCTGCGCTTGGTGAAACTGTTGTCTTACAAACGCACTGGAGTATTTAAAGCTCAAAGCGCTTTGGCGAAATGATATCTCTTCTAGCGTGTGTAAATAATATCAAACTGTGTTGGGATTTTAAAACTGATTAGTTTCTCAAATAAATC
>NW_007611952.1:0-216 GCF_000523025.1 Cynoglossus semilaevis | reverse complement strand
CACGTACTCCCTCAAATTCCGTTGGATCTATATACATTTAATAACACCCCAATTCAGACATAGAGAAATGTAGACTGAACTGTCGAAAGATCCACATGGACTTGGACATGAAGTTTGTGATTGGATGAAAACACAGACTTCGGTTATTCACCAAGATAAACCGCGTTTATTACGTATTTGTGGTTCAAACAAGGACACTTGGCCCTGACACGACTC
>NW_007611951.1:0-216 GCF_000523025.1 Cynoglossus semilaevis | reverse complement strand
AAAAAAAAAAAAAAAAACACTCTGAGAAAAACAACAAAACAAAATGTGTAAAATTCTAGATCCAGACATTATAGAAGAACATCATCAGCATAAGATCGAATAAGGCAAAGTAAGTAGTAGAAACGTTGTCTGGTAGCTTTGACCAATGTCATCAGTTTGTCTTAAATTCATTCACGCTCACATTCACACCAAGGACCAATCAGGAGTGTCTGATAA
>NW_007611950.1:0-216 GCF_000523025.1 Cynoglossus semilaevis | reverse complement strand
CAGGAGGGAGGAGGAAACCCGCGGAGGCAGAGTTGGAGCCTTTGCCCCCCCCGGTGGACAGCCTCACACCTGCTTTGACCTCCCCGTCCTGGGAGGACTGTTGGGTTTTTGTGACGTTGCTCCGGAGCCCAGCTCCCTCCTCTGTCTCTGTCGCCTGGGCGGGGTCAGAGGTCATCCCCTCCTCGACTTCCTCCTCGGACCAGTCTTGGTTTTCGA
>NW_007611949.1:0-216 GCF_000523025.1 Cynoglossus semilaevis | reverse complement strand
TTATTTATTTATTTATTTTTTGCCTACATGTGCTGGCTTAAAAAAACACATTCTAGTTGAATATCAGCAAAAACTAGAACATAACCCAAAATCACAGCTATTACAGTGTTATGACACAACACGATATACTATTAGATATTGTAAGATATAAGGCACAGTGGTCTCTCTCTATATCGTGGTACTCCTTTCAGTACTCCCTCAGTAGATTTTTTTTTT
>NW_007611948.1:0-216 GCF_000523025.1 Cynoglossus semilaevis | reverse complement strand
CCGTGTGGTTGGACCTGGTAGTGCTCCCTGTGGGACTCCCAGGTTTGTTCTCCACAGACCTGCAGTACCAGTTTCCTCCACTGCTCTGTGTTCTGCTGATAAATGAACAACAGCAGCAACATGAATCATGGATGAGTGAATATTTTTACAGGTAGAATCTGTGTCTCACCAGTCCAACCTCCGTACACTAGACCTCATTTTGAATGTGAATGTGGA
>NW_007611947.1:0-216 GCF_000523025.1 Cynoglossus semilaevis | reverse complement strand
GTGTGTGTGTGTGTGTGCTGTGCATACAGGGCTGTATGAATGCTACGAGCATAAACTCATTTGAAGAACATGAATCGATGTAAACGTTTCCAGAATTTAGGATTTTACTGTCGTTGTTGTCGTTGTTGTTGTATTTGCGGAGGCAGGCTCCACCTGTTTACTGTTAAGATGTAAAGTTCGTTGTCCAGTTGTTAAAGGTTTAAAAAAAAAAAAAAA
>NW_007611946.1:0-216 GCF_000523025.1 Cynoglossus semilaevis | reverse complement strand
CTAATTTGACACTTCAGTCCACATTAAAGAAGTAATAAAAATAAATTCCTACATTCATCATCTTCTTTTTCTTTTAAGGTTTCTCCAGTCTGACAGAAATTTCCATAACATACAGTTGAAAAGTCATAAATAAATTAGTCTTTTAAGCCAGAATAAAAAAGTAATTCAGGTTTTATTGTCAGACTGCAGACCAGTGTTTCCGAAACTTTTTTTTCT
>NW_007611945.1:0-216 GCF_000523025.1 Cynoglossus semilaevis | reverse complement strand
AAGTTCAGCTCGGACGACTCCGAATCAAAAGACGGAACCTGAGACGGAGTCCCGAAGACCCGGGTCTTCTTGGAGTAACAATCTCTGTGTGGAGTTCAATTTAAAAAAAAAAGAAAACAGTTTATCATCAATCCAGTGCAGTTAATCACACAGCAGGGGGCAGTGCTGCGCCAGAGGTTACCTGAGGTGTCTGTGGACGGGAGCAGAGTGAAGGTC
>NW_007611944.1:0-216 GCF_000523025.1 Cynoglossus semilaevis | reverse complement strand
AAAAAAAAAAACGTGTGATCTCACCTCTGAATGGAAAGCTGAAAGTGAGAATCTAAACAAGGGCTCAGAGCGTCCTACCTGGTAAACCGCCTGCTCACACTGCTTGTCCTTCTGAGCCTTCTTCTCCAGCTCCTCGCGCTGTTTTATGTCGTAGATGAGCGTGAACAGGTCGCGAAGGTCGATGATGAGCGGCTCGGCCTGGAAGGAGGAGGAGGA
>NW_007611943.1:0-216 GCF_000523025.1 Cynoglossus semilaevis | reverse complement strand
GTTTTCAATCTTGGGGTCGCAACGCCATGTGGGTCACCTGGAATGTCTACAAATTATTTAAAAAAATACTGACAAAACTATTTTTTAAATTAATTATTGTTCTTTCTCTTTTGTTCTTTTTTAAAAATTAAATTAAATTAAAAGAATTTAAAACAACACACAACAACAACCGTATTCTTTCACTTTCATGGATATAACTTGACTTCAAATAAAATG
>NW_007611942.1:0-216 GCF_000523025.1 Cynoglossus semilaevis | reverse complement strand
GACACAAGTGAAGACATGAAGTAAATAAAAATCTGTGACTCTCGTCATTTAGCTGCAGATTCACGGTGACAGGAGAACATTTGTCAGCACCTCCTTAAGGCTTCCTACCTTTTCCTCACCTCCTTCTAACAAATATCATAGTTTACTCCATTAAAACTCCCTCACCCACTGACTCTCACACTTACACCAGAACCTCTCGCATCTGACTTTTTTTTT
>NW_007611941.1:0-216 GCF_000523025.1 Cynoglossus semilaevis | reverse complement strand
TATATATATATATATATATAATCAATTTGTAATACACATGTAATCAAAGTTTTGGTTTATGTCCAACAGTTAGTCAATATGTCAAACACACCCCACCTGCTGTTTGTTGCAGCTGAGTTTGCGAAGGTGAGTTTTCGCCTGTAGCTCCTCCCCCGTGACCTCAGCAGGCCGAGAAATCAGAACAAAATAAAACAAGATGGTGAGATCTGACCACCA
>NW_007611940.1:0-216 GCF_000523025.1 Cynoglossus semilaevis | reverse complement strand
TTTGTACAAGCAGACGTGAAAATTAAATGTTAGGAGGAAGTCAACATTGGTTTCTAAATGTGTAAGACATTTTACTACAGCAATGGAAAATAAGTGTTTTGGTTTTTTTTTACAGTCTATCATGAATGCATGTGGTTTTTATTGCTGTCTCAATCCTAAACTCTGCTAACAAGTGTAAATGTGAAATAGTTTATAAAGTAAATATTTAAAAAATAT
>NW_007611939.1:0-216 GCF_000523025.1 Cynoglossus semilaevis | reverse complement strand
TTAAAAAAAGACAGGGATTTCCCATTGAAAATGTTCCCACAAGAAAATTGATTAAAAAATTACTGCACGTACAGTGCAGTAATTTACACCTCCAAAAACACTTTGTTGTGGTTTCCAGTACCACCTTAAAACCACAACAAAGGCCTGTACTGTAGAAGCTAATGTTTTGCTATATGACTGTTAGCCTAATAACATTTAAAGACACACTGTGCCATA
>NW_007611938.1:0-216 GCF_000523025.1 Cynoglossus semilaevis | reverse complement strand
CTTCTTCTCCTTTAGGTTTGACCAGCAGCTGTACATCATTTGTATTGCACTACTGCCCCTCACATGATCTGTTTGCTAATTTGGTAAACACGTCCAATAGGACTTGGCTATCGAGAGGGGAAAGTCTCGAGAGAGTTAAGGTACGTGGAGAAGAAAACGATGTTACTGGGTTCAAAATGAAAACACATCAACAACAAGATTGTTTTGTTTTGTTTT
>NW_007611937.1:0-216 GCF_000523025.1 Cynoglossus semilaevis | reverse complement strand
AAACAATAAAAAAGAAAACAGAACAATGTTAGCCACGGACAGTTTTTTTTCAAAAAATGTAGTAGTAGTATTAAATATTTTAGAATTACGTGCAACTTTAAATTTGTCCAAAACGTAGGCTGATAAAACAAAAAAGGTTAAATATTGAAATGTAGAAACACGCACAAAAATTTGCACTTTTTGACAAACGTACTTTTGATTTTCTCCCTTACCATT
>NW_007611936.1:0-216 GCF_000523025.1 Cynoglossus semilaevis | reverse complement strand
GTGTCCCTCTCTGAAATGTGGTCCATGATTTTATGATAATTTTTTATAAGATGACAATTTCACGAGAGAAACTAGTTTGTATTCTCCAGGCGCCGGTTTTTGGTTTTGACCAGAACTTTTAGGAAGTCTGAACCACCACCTCCCACCGCTAACAACACGATAGCGACACCGTCTTCATCAGGAGTTGTTTGATTGATATTGAAATCAGGATTATTC
>NW_007611935.1:0-216 GCF_000523025.1 Cynoglossus semilaevis | reverse complement strand
CACCGACAACACCTAAAAGTCAACATTTTTTAATGTGAAAACCGCCTGAGCGCTCATGTGCGTCCACAGCCTTCAGGATTTCTCCTGACGATGCAGATTGCAGGTTGTCGATTCATGCGTGCGCGAGAGACAGAGAGAAACTAGTAACCTTTTATTACACACAATGGGGACTGAATGGCCGACGCTGCTGCTAACCTATTACGGAGTCCGTTTTTT
>NW_007611934.1:0-216 GCF_000523025.1 Cynoglossus semilaevis | reverse complement strand
TTTTTTTTTTTTTTTGTATGAAGGTGTAAAATCGTCTTCTTCTTTCGACGATCCCCTGAAAGTGTAGTAAATATTTCAGTTTTCCACTTCTGTGATGTGAGTGAATTACTTATGAGAAATGCAGAGCAAAAAGATTTAGTTTGTGGCGTCGGGAGTATGAAGGATGGCGTGACTAAAACAGAGTCATTATGGAACTGGTGTGTGTGTGTGTGTGTG
>NW_007611933.1:0-216 GCF_000523025.1 Cynoglossus semilaevis | reverse complement strand
GGGGGGGGGGGGGGGGCAGTGTGATTGGTCGGTGTTGACAATGTGAACAAATACGTACACCGATCCACACTTAGTGACCGAGTACAGACTCGGTCTGTGGTGTCCTACCTCCGGTCCCATCGCCGCGGGTGAAGTCTCCTCCCTGGATCATGAAGTCTTTGATCACTCGATGGAACTTGGTTCCTTTGTAGCCGTAACCTTTCTGTAGAAACATGT
>NW_007611932.1:0-216 GCF_000523025.1 Cynoglossus semilaevis | reverse complement strand
GACACAAACATGTCCTCTTTCGCAACATCCTCAATGGGATTCGATGATTGAAAAACTTCTCCACTCACTTGCGACCGTCAGTTCCTACCTCTGTTAAAGCCTTTTTAGCCTTCTCCTCACTGATGCGATGTTCCTGGATAGCTTCCTCTACCTCTCCAGTCAAGACGTTCAGATCTGTCTCCAACTTCTTCTTCTGATTCATCAGAACAGAGTTCT
>NW_007611931.1:0-216 GCF_000523025.1 Cynoglossus semilaevis | reverse complement strand
AGTTGGAGCTCACGTAGCTATATCACTCGCCTATGCTAACACAGTTGTAGCCTACCTTGGTAGCATGCCTCATTTCCTGTTCGAGCGGCTGTATTAACAATGCAAGAATGTACGTTTGTTTTCTTTTTAAATGCTTTCGGTTCAATACAAAAATATGTGTTTTTGCATTACAAAACATCTAGTCAATTTCACGTTTCTTAAAAGCCAAAAGTATTG
>NW_007611930.1:0-216 GCF_000523025.1 Cynoglossus semilaevis | reverse complement strand
ACTGTGAGCTGCTGTTGCTCAGAAACACGACGGAGCACAATATCTGCAATAGCAACGGTGGAACGGCATGTGTTTTAAGCGGAGCTGCCGCACAGACACGCACACACTGCTACACACTGATGGCTGCTTTGTGAACTGTCAGCCGTCGAGTAGTTTAATTGTTTGTATTCTAGTCATTTTTCTCTGCCAAATATTTTTTTCCCCATTACCATAAAC
>NW_007611929.1:0-216 GCF_000523025.1 Cynoglossus semilaevis | reverse complement strand
CGTTATTTACCTAAGTGTCAAATAAATCCCAGTAACCTCAGCTGACCTGCGTTTTTGCAGCACCGTAAACATACAGTAGCTGTAACTAAGGATGAAAACCTGGGCCATGTAAACACTGTAGAAATACATGGTCCTGAAAAACAAGCTCCTCTCAGTGACGACGATGGCCGACAATGATGACCTACTATAGACATTGTGACTGAAGTTGTTTTTTTT
>NW_007611928.1:0-216 GCF_000523025.1 Cynoglossus semilaevis | reverse complement strand
GCAAATGTTTAACATTTCTAATCTACTGAGTAATGACGGTCTTTCAGGTGATTTTAAGCCACTTGTCAAACCTGTTTGTATTTAGTTGGATTAGGTTTTCATCTGGTGATTTGCACATAGTATGACAGTGCTATTTGTAATGTTTATGTTCTATATAAATTCTCTTTATTTAAATTTTGTATTCTCAGTACTTTAGTTTGTGTATTATCACTTGGT
>NW_007611927.1:0-216 GCF_000523025.1 Cynoglossus semilaevis | reverse complement strand
AAGTATTTTTACAACAAATTACACATATTAAGATGTTTTGAGGCCTAAAAATGCTGACAGTTACGTTGAAGTTGAAAGTGAAACTCAAGAATTGTTTAAATTGAAATCAATATTGTCAGCAAAACAATATATATAATTACAGTTTAAAATTTATATACATATACAGAAAATAAACTTAATATATACATTTATATTTATATGTTTATAAATATATAT
>NW_007611926.1:0-216 GCF_000523025.1 Cynoglossus semilaevis | reverse complement strand
TTTATTTATTTTTTATTTTTTTATATTCACTTGTGTTTGATTTTTGCTGCTAACATTGATTGCAGATGTAATTGGAATTTTTTGTTAAATCCCAGTGGAAAAAAAAAATCAACGTTCTAACATTTAACTAAAGGGGAAAGTTCATGAATCTTTAAAGAAAAGAATTCTGTTGGACAGGTCTCCTTTCATAAGACACTTGTGCCACGTAAGCCACGC
>NW_007611925.1:0-216 GCF_000523025.1 Cynoglossus semilaevis | reverse complement strand
ACAGTAAGTGGACGAGACTAAAAAAGTCACATGCAGTCCAAATGTCGTCAAAACAAACAAATCTGTGGTAATCATGTCAAATCAGTGGTCAAAATATGTTTTGAAAATGACAAACACGTGTTACAATAACCGACATCAGAATTGTATTGTGCTCAGGTTGTGGTTCTCATCAAACAAATAGGTTGGAAGTAGGAAAGGTCCACACGTGCTTTCATT
>NW_007611924.1:0-216 GCF_000523025.1 Cynoglossus semilaevis | reverse complement strand
GGCGTGTGTGACCAGAACCCATCGGACTAGGTCAGTTTTTAACATTTTTAATATTTTAAAGGACGAAAGACTTCAGATTTTAATGTTGTTGAAGAAAGATGGATGTGATTCTGTGTCAGTGGCAAATGGTCACTCAAAGATAATTGACCTCCAGATCAGGGTCAGGACCCTTTGACCCCAAGTTGTCCGGGCTAAATATAATAATAGACATTATGA
>NW_007611923.1:0-216 GCF_000523025.1 Cynoglossus semilaevis | reverse complement strand
TTTAGGGCTAACTAGCTAGCTAGGATTTTTCTCTTCTCAATGCTAATTCTTAGCTGGTATACTCTGTTAAGTTAGCTTGTTTCTACAGTGTTTCTGACAAATGTCAGAAACATTTTTGTTTATTTTTCCAAGTTTTTTTAAAACGTGTTTTTGCTCGTTAACTTTTTAGCTAAATTTAGCGTGTACACATTAACTGAAAAAATACTGTTTTTTTTT
>NW_007611922.1:0-216 GCF_000523025.1 Cynoglossus semilaevis | reverse complement strand
GTGTGGAAATTACCCACAGATTAAAACACGTTGCGCTGCTAATTTTTCAAGCATATCTCGCCGCCTTCCTACACAACACTGCTATCAAATGATGGTTGCCATGGCAACAGGCTCACAAGCCACAACAGGGCTTTGGGAAGACATATAAAGATCAGCATAAGACAAAACCTCTCTAATCCACTCTCTCCTGTCTGTGGAGGTGACAGATGAGAGGAG
>NW_007611921.1:0-216 GCF_000523025.1 Cynoglossus semilaevis | reverse complement strand
TGTTTTTGACAAATGTGAAAATTAGCAGTCTACAACACGTTGTCCCTTTTCAACCGGAAGATTAACAAAGTGAGGGTCAAGAGTGTTGTGGGAAATTGTGTTTTTGTCGAAGCCGCCGTTCTGATTGGTCGCCATCCTCGTCACGTGTTTAAACTTGTTTCGTGGTGGCGCGGAAGCTGCCATACTTTTAGTTCCACCCTCGTACTGTTATTGAAC
>NW_007611920.1:0-216 GCF_000523025.1 Cynoglossus semilaevis | reverse complement strand
GTTTCTGTCACACTCTAAAGAAAGAACGATTTTAAGGATTATATCGTAAGAGTATCAGTAAGTTGCAGTCCCTGCTGGCACACAGTGGTATTGCAGCCCTACTTTTCTAATGACATTAGGAAATGTTTAGCCTTCTCTTTCATTTTACCGAAAATATGGTGGAGGAAGAGAAACAAGTGAACAACACAGTGGTTTAGCATCAGGTGTGAAATTTGT
>NW_007611919.1:0-216 GCF_000523025.1 Cynoglossus semilaevis | reverse complement strand
TGTCACTGTCCACATGGGGCTGCCCCAAGTTTCTGTACTAATTTGCATTTCTATGCCGACGACATGATAATTTACCGCTGTGAAACAACTCTCATTCAAGCCGTAGAATTGTTGCTGTCCGTCACTGTTAATCGTTATCAATGCAGACAAGACTAAGCTAATGTTGTCCTTTAATTCAAGTAACATGCGTTTCATGAGTATAAATCCCAGTATTTT
>NW_007611918.1:0-216 GCF_000523025.1 Cynoglossus semilaevis | reverse complement strand
TTTTTTTGATGTTCGACCATGCAAGTCAATCCATCCAGAGTTTTGTTTGTTCCATATAACAACATACAAACATAATTGGAAACACCAAACAATGGACTCCAGATGGCATAAAGATTGTTGAGCCTTCCTTTACTCCGGGGAATCTCTCTCTCCTTGGCAAGGTTTTAAAACCATGGCACTGCCTCAGACAGCTGCAAACCTAATCAAAATGATTAC
>NW_007611917.1:0-216 GCF_000523025.1 Cynoglossus semilaevis | reverse complement strand
ATTTCTGGTTAGAAACCAACTCCAATTACTGGATTGGGAATTTTAGCTTGGGGTTCCGAGCAGTTACGTAACTGGGATTTTCCCCGTACGTCTCACATACAATTACATATTACAGTGTTTCCCACTGATTGACTCCGATCGTCTTCTGTCTTCTTCAGTTTGGTCTGAAAAACAAACGACGTCATCAGAACCAGACTCTGATTTTTGCCTGGGAGC
>NW_007611916.1:0-216 GCF_000523025.1 Cynoglossus semilaevis | reverse complement strand
GAACAAATCTTACAGTAAGTCTCGCTCATGTCTTTCTTCCAGAAGCTAACATACCTCTTCCCTAAGTATTTAAATGCAGCACGTACCGATACTGGCACAGGTGTCAGTGCGTCTCGACCGAAGTTGATCAACCTGTCTGGGAGTCTTCGATTTCAGTCTTTAAATTCCACTGGCTATGTTGAACTCTTCGTTCTGATCGAAATCTTAAAGTCCGTC
>NW_007611915.1:0-216 GCF_000523025.1 Cynoglossus semilaevis | reverse complement strand
GGGGGGGGGGTGAAAACGATCTACTTCCCAGTGCCTGCGTTCCATGTGGTACTGTTGCAACAGTATCCCCTGACCACTGACCGTGACTTGTTTTTGTTCACAACAATATGAGACGCGCATAAACTCTGCCAGGAAAATATGTATAACGTATTTTATATTCAACATGAACATCAGACATATCTTAACCCACCCGTTGTCCTTCGCATTTTGTACACA
>NW_007611914.1:0-216 GCF_000523025.1 Cynoglossus semilaevis | reverse complement strand
TTTTTTTGCAGCTCTGTGACTTTCTGGAGCAGAACTTTCTGGAGGATAGCTATGACACCATCAAGAAGCTTGGTGATTACAACAAAAGCCTGACTTCCATCACTGCGTCTGATACCCATGGCTCTCTGGGAGAATACCTCTTTGATAAACACACACTGTGAAGTGCACACAGAAGGAAACACTCAGGCATAGTGGGTGATGTCCTTTTTCTACCTA
>NW_007611913.1:0-216 GCF_000523025.1 Cynoglossus semilaevis | reverse complement strand
AAAAAAGTGTGACTTATAGTCCGGTATATACGGTATATGACTTTGGAAGCTGAAATTCTGCCCGATGATCGAACAGCCAAACAAAATGTTCAAGAGTAAATCCTTTTATTGCTCGTACTTTTGGAAATAAACCAGAGAATATTCAGTCTAACATGAAGAGAGTACTTTCACCAAATACGGCGTGTCTCTCTATTGTGGGGAGATCTGATAAATATA
>NW_007611912.1:0-216 GCF_000523025.1 Cynoglossus semilaevis | reverse complement strand
AAAAAAGATAAAAAAGCAACATATGTAAATATTAGAATCAGAGTCCCTAAAGGCAGTGCAGAATACTGTCAGTGTAAAAATACAAAAAGCACAGAGACGTTTAAGCTAAAGTAGTGACATCTTACAGATACTTGACATCAATTTATCTTTAACTCTCTGCTTGGAAATTGATGGTATGAACTCTGGTCTCTGAGAATTGGTTCTTCAAATAGCTCT
>NW_007611911.1:0-216 GCF_000523025.1 Cynoglossus semilaevis | reverse complement strand
ATTGTAACTACGCTTGTTAATCAAATGTTAATCAGATGTGAATTTATCATGATGAATCAAATTTATAATGGTAATAAAGTCATCATTCCTAAATATGACATAAATAAGACTTTTTTATCTACATGTTGTTGAAACAGAATGTATAGCTATATACTTAGATTTTATTATATATATATATACTTTATATAAATATGTGTATATATGTAAATATACAGT
>NW_007611910.1:0-216 GCF_000523025.1 Cynoglossus semilaevis | reverse complement strand
TATTTCAAGTTACAAGCTAGAGTCAAAAGCTCAACTAGTTTTTTTAATGTGTTACTTTCTCTTTCCTTTATACTTAGTCAGGATACTTCTGACCTCAGTACAGACTGATAACTGTCTTTAACACATGTGGAAACTAACTGAGGATGATGACATTTTTTTGTTTAAAGGAGTTCACTTCCTTGTTTTGTTTTTATTCACCATATTTAAGCAGAGAGA
>NW_007611909.1:0-216 GCF_000523025.1 Cynoglossus semilaevis | reverse complement strand
GAAATGCTATTGAAAGAAGAACGTTTAAGTGTAAACAAATCTCCTCATTCTCACTCCCTAGAGCTCAGGCCAAGGGTGAGGTGGATCTGCAGCTTCTTAATTCTAACCCTGTCATCAAACCCACACTTAGACCTAACCATAATTCCTGTTACAGCCTAATCCCCGTCTCATCTCATCCTCGATGGTAAAACCAGTGCTGTTAGTTGTTGTTCACAG
>NW_007611908.1:0-216 GCF_000523025.1 Cynoglossus semilaevis | reverse complement strand
AAGTCTACCAGTCCTTCATTTCTTAGTTTTACTTTTATCGTCCGTCCTCCGCCTGAAAGAGTCAAACATCGAGGTAGGAAGTAGACTGTTTTGGTTTGATTTCCAGTCAGTGAAACAGGAGACAATGATTGTCTGGATCCAGAGATCGTCTGCAGAAGAGACTCTTCAAGTTCACCGTAGATTTCAGCAGACCTTCGTCGTCATCATCATCATCAT
>NW_007611907.1:0-216 GCF_000523025.1 Cynoglossus semilaevis | reverse complement strand
GAGTGTCTACTATTGTATGTTTGAACTGATTATTATTACATTATTGGGGAGGTCTGTATCAAACAGGTAGCTCTTCGAATTACTAAGTGCGAAATTACTAAGTGCCCTTGAAGTAGCTCTCAGTCTCAAAAAGGTTGAAGACCCCTGGCCTATATACTGTATATTAAACTTACGGGATACTACTTTTTTTAGAAACTGATACAACTATGAGTATTT
>NW_007611906.1:0-216 GCF_000523025.1 Cynoglossus semilaevis | reverse complement strand
AGATTTTAGCTGTTAGCGTTCAGCTAGTTTGTCTTTAGCCGTAGCTGTAGGTTTGATTCTAGGATGTTGTACGTATGGTTAGCATCAGCTTTTAACGTTTCTTACTCACTTTTGATTGACACGTCACAGACACACAGGACGCCCAGATGGACACGTTCCACATGTCTGGAGGTCATGTGACGACGACCCCAGACTCCGCCCACTCCTTGTGTTTTC
>NW_007611905.1:0-216 GCF_000523025.1 Cynoglossus semilaevis | reverse complement strand
ACACACACACACACACACACGCGTTTCCTGTCCAGAGCTAAAGCTGTAGCCGAGGTCACGGCGATCGACCTCTGGGACCAGAACCTCTTCCTTTTAAAACAGACAAAAACCTATTTTTACCCTGGACCTTTTTCTGGACCATAAACACGGGGACTCGTCCTCCAGGTCCAGTCTGACGTGGATCAGGGTTTGGTTTAAATCTAAGCCAGAAAATAA
>NW_007611904.1:0-216 GCF_000523025.1 Cynoglossus semilaevis | reverse complement strand
CTTCCACCTGCATGTCCTGACACATATGAATTCTCAGAATTATTTGGGAAAAACTGAGAATTACACAGAGAGTATTTTTGTTGTTTCAATAACAGCTGTAAGGTACTTCAAAACTAGCTAAAATGAAGCTCAACGTTAGCTAAAGAGTTGGACATTTCTTTTGTTGTTTTTTTTAGCTTGGTGACACCAAATTTTTTTTTCTTTTTAAATCCCTGT
>NW_007611903.1:0-216 GCF_000523025.1 Cynoglossus semilaevis | reverse complement strand
AACTGATGGATGTTTTTCCATTTGCCGACCCTTTTTTGGCAGATGTGACTAATACCATGCTGTGATGTATTGTCTGGAAAATACAGTACTGGGTCTTTGCGCTAGTAACTACTAACTGAGAGACAGCGTTGGATTTGAGAATTTTATCATTAAGTTCTGTCCTTGTGCGGCTTCATTTCAAATAACATTTGCGAAGCCAAACTGCAAAATGCACTT
>NW_007611902.1:0-216 GCF_000523025.1 Cynoglossus semilaevis | reverse complement strand
GTCTGTGTCCGACTGATCTGAGCACTGCTCTCTTCTGCTGTTTCACAGATCGGACAAGGATTTGGTGAATCATGAACGATCGTTCTCCATGTTTAGAGACTACTCTAAAACATCTGGATTCTCGAACTCAGAGGTGGGAAACAAACAAACAACAAACACACACCGTGCAGTGTATTTACATGGACATGACATGATGTTCCAGGAATGTAACATGTT
>NW_007611901.1:0-216 GCF_000523025.1 Cynoglossus semilaevis | reverse complement strand
CAGTAGTGGCTTGGTGGTTAAGGAAGTAGACCTGGGTCCACAAAACATCCAAATGACTATGATATAAATTAAAACAGGTTTTGTTTTAGCAGTGGCCGCATTAATTATTCTTACCACTAGAAGACTGAGTGATTCTGAAGACTTCTGCTTTTAAATTTCCTGGTATCTTATCATTACATGAAACTTATGTGAATCACAACTGCTTGACCAGGACTA
>NW_007611900.1:0-216 GCF_000523025.1 Cynoglossus semilaevis | reverse complement strand
GGATATTTCTTCCTAAAATATTTAACTATGTCTATGAAAATACAATACTTAATATTTTTTTACATAAATTTAAAAAAAATGTACTTGAAAGTATAGCATTTTTAAGTTCTATTCTTTCTTTTTTTAAGAAAAGTTTTTAAAAAAATATCGAACTATAAGAGTCGTAACTTTTCGGGAAATTGGAGCTCGAATTCTATTTCTCATTTAGAGTTTTCC
>NW_007611899.1:0-216 GCF_000523025.1 Cynoglossus semilaevis | reverse complement strand
AAACGTCTCCAGAGAACCTGAGTCAAAACTCGTCTGTCACTACATCCACACAACCCAAACTTTGTTACGAGGACTTCACGGATGCTCAGCTAAAGGTCCTCCTCCCAGTGCGTCTGGAGCTCTGCATTGTCCTCTTCTGCATCCCACTCTTGATCTGCTGCTTCTGCTACATCAACTTTATCAGGATCCTGTCCCAGCTGCAGCGCATCAACCGAC
>NW_007611898.1:0-216 GCF_000523025.1 Cynoglossus semilaevis | reverse complement strand
AATATGACTGCAGTGGTACAGCTTTCACCAATTTCATTTTTATTCATCATTATTTATTTATTTCAATAGTTCTAATTCAGCTCTTTTTATATATTTTTTCATTTTATAAAAGTTGTCCAGACAAAACGTACTATTTCATTAAATCAGGTTTAAATTAGTGATGCACGGACATAAGAATTCTTGGCCGAAACCGAAAACTGAAAATAAGGAAACCAG
>NW_007611897.1:0-216 GCF_000523025.1 Cynoglossus semilaevis | reverse complement strand
TGAACCATCATACTGTGTCACAATCAGAAAATCCTGGACAATGTTCTGTAAACGGTCACATTCTAACACTTTAAATGGGTTTCGTTACCCATGTGCTAACAAAAGTCCCTGTGACCGTCTGTCAAAGTCATCAAACCAGTCCTATTTAGAGGGAAAACACAGCTTTACTGCGTTTCTACTGCCCCTCGACTCTTCACACTCTATTTTAAATTCTTA
>NW_007611896.1:0-216 GCF_000523025.1 Cynoglossus semilaevis | reverse complement strand
AAATTTGTAGCTGGAGTAGTAAACGTCACAACAACGACACACACACACCTCTTTCTCTCTGTGGAAGCGCAGCTGCAGCAGTTTGGACTCAGGCGCCAACAATTTCTCCACGAAGAAAATAGGCAGTTTTGTATTGACCTGATCCACAATCTGTAATCAAACAGCAGCGTCAACAATGACGACGTCTTCGTCAACTCTACCAGTTCTCATGTGGTG
>NW_007611895.1:0-216 GCF_000523025.1 Cynoglossus semilaevis | reverse complement strand
AACATAAACAAATACAGAGTTTTTATTATTTTATTTAATGGATTAATGAACAGTGACGACCTAAACTGTGGAGTACAACACACAATTCATGGGAATTTTTTTTCAATAATTTTTTTTAAAGATATGTTCGAGGATTTTTATTTAGGAAAATTATTTTTTAAACATACTATATGTAATTATATTGAACCTATTAATTAATTAGTTACTTCAGTTCTT
>NW_007611894.1:0-216 GCF_000523025.1 Cynoglossus semilaevis | reverse complement strand
ATGTATCGATATTTTCTCACAGCTCTAGTTCATACATGTACAAAGATGTTTGTGTGTATTTTTAAATTAGTTTTTCGAGGACTAAGACTTTAATTCACCGTCACCTCCTTCCTCAACAGTCCCAGTGTTAACTTGTATTTTTTCCCACACTCTTTTTCCCCCTCAGACAATTTTTTTCAGAGCAGTCAGCTGGTGTGAACGGCATTGGTTCTCTGC
>NW_007611893.1:0-216 GCF_000523025.1 Cynoglossus semilaevis | reverse complement strand
CACCTGAGTCCATCTCAGTGCAGCTGTTGAAGCCACTCTTTGTGAGCTCCGCTGGTCGGACCTTAATGAAAAGCCTGATTGTGTGTCCTACTCCTTAATACCTCCTGACAAAGAGCAACGAGGTGAGGGGATTCTGATAAAGCCCGCCCCGGCTCTGTAATTAGGAGCACACCCCCCCTCACCTCCAGCCCACCCCCTCCCCCTCTCTCCCCCTTC
>NW_007611892.1:0-216 GCF_000523025.1 Cynoglossus semilaevis | reverse complement strand
CCGGCTTGTTTTTGCTCCACAGGGGGCGCAGACAGTGCAGCTGGCTGTTGTTATAGGTCAGTACCTAACAAAGTCACTTTGAACCGCCCAGTTAGGTTCAGACCAGATGTACCTAGATGGACTATTTTAAAAAGAATCTGGGTTATTTGATTCACATACTGTAGTAACACGTTGATTAAAATAGTTTCGTTAAAAAGGTTGAATATTTTACCGTCA
>NW_007611891.1:0-216 GCF_000523025.1 Cynoglossus semilaevis | reverse complement strand
GTCTACATCCTCCACTGCTCCCAGCTTCTTCTTTTCTTGTTAGCATAAGTCAATATTTCTGCGTGTTTATTTTCATGTTTTCCTTCTGTGTGTGCTGTAGGAATGTCTTACACCTTTGGACTGCTTTTTGTCAGCTGTTAAAATTACCTCTGTGTCCTATTAGCCAAAATGTATAGAAATAAATAGAGCTTAACATCCACTAAAATACTTTTAATT
>NW_007611890.1:0-216 GCF_000523025.1 Cynoglossus semilaevis | reverse complement strand
GGGGGGGGGTGTAGTTTAATGTTGTGAGTTGTTGGCTTGACGTGGTGCATGTGTTTCTCCAAATAGTGACAAAATCAAATGTATATTCAGTAAAATGTCTCCTGGTGTCAAGTTAGTGAACTGGCTGCTTATGTCGCCGCCCTGGAGTTTGGATATGATGAGTGAAATGGGGGAGCAGATTAATAAAATATTGATTAAGGTTAGTTGAACTTAAAT
>NW_007611889.1:0-216 GCF_000523025.1 Cynoglossus semilaevis | reverse complement strand
ACAGAAACTGGGGTTCAGCCACTTCAGGCAACTGCTGCCATACGACACAGCTGAGAGTGATTCATTTCCTTCACTTGACTTTAACGTTTGTCAGAATGTTGGCTGACATTGTGAGCAATGGCCTTTTACTGCAGTTTGACTGTAGGTCAGTACCTACAGTCAAACTGCAGTGGTCTTGTACCTGCAGGGTTCTGGCCACATACAGTACCTGTCTCT
>NW_007611888.1:0-216 GCF_000523025.1 Cynoglossus semilaevis | reverse complement strand
GGTAATGAGTTTGACACCCCTGCTTTAGAGTGTCCTAGTTCCATTTTTTTAAAAACCCGATACGAGTATTTTCTACGATGGCCCTGAAGGTTTTTTCGGTAATTGTTACGCCGGACATAGTAGGCAGGAACCAAGTGCAGCACAAAGAATTCCAAAGGGCAAAAACATCAAAACTCACTTTTTTGTCACAAGGCATGAACTTCAAAAACATGGCAC
>NW_007611887.1:0-216 GCF_000523025.1 Cynoglossus semilaevis | reverse complement strand
TCGCATACAGAGTTGAACCTTTTCTTGTATTTCACGGTGAACCATGCTGGATTTGGATTGGACGGTTGACACTGGTAACATACGTTTATTTCATAGGAGAAGCGCGTATATTACTATATACTATATATATCATATATTGATTATTGAGCAACATGTTTTATAACTTCTCATTGAAGCCATTAAAAAAATATTAATTTTGATGAGGATAAACATCAA
>NW_007611886.1:0-216 GCF_000523025.1 Cynoglossus semilaevis | reverse complement strand
TTTTTTTTTTTTTTTTAGTTTTTAGGAACAAAGATGTCCTCTCAAAAAACTTCAAAAAAAATCTTTTTCTCATATCTTTTGTTCAACTTCAGTCCCAATCATAAAGTTTAAAATTCCGAAACTAGTCAAATATCTGGTGTTGAATGTTTAGCCTTTTCATTTACTAATTAGTATTGTTTGTTATGAGAGTAAGCCATAAACAACACTCGGTTGTGT
>NW_007611885.1:0-216 GCF_000523025.1 Cynoglossus semilaevis | reverse complement strand
TCTGAACGGGCTTGTCATCTGTGGTGTGAATTTTTAACTGCAGATTTGGAATACAGCCAATGTCACCTTCCTCCCTCGCAAACACGTCAGACTCTTCAAAGAGCATTTGGCGAACCACCACCTGTTCAGCCTCAGTAAGATGGTCTAAATCTACTGGGGGTTGCCATTTATTTTCAGAGCAAGGTGCTTTGTCTGCTTCTTTGTCTTCGTTTTGGT
>NW_007611884.1:0-216 GCF_000523025.1 Cynoglossus semilaevis | reverse complement strand
TCTCTGTCTTCTGCCAAGATAAGGTTAGACGGTCATCCGCCCTCTGCTCACAGTTCCCCAAACTGCAAATGTTTCCGGTTAGCATGGCAACACTGACTTCTTCCTCTTCGCTTTTTAGCCTCGTCTTGTGCTCTACAGATCCTTGTCTATGCGGTGAAGAATAACGCGCAACGCAAATGGTGATCAGCAGAAGTATGGAACTGACCCAAGTCCCCC
>NW_007611883.1:0-216 GCF_000523025.1 Cynoglossus semilaevis | reverse complement strand
TGAAGTTAGCTACCTGTTAACACAACAATGACTAATTGTTAGCCATGGCAGGATAAAGGTGAAAAGGTTGAAACTGGTTGAGTTAGCCAAAGCCAACATAAATGCTAACTACGCCTGGTTACACGTTACTGGATGGACCAATCAAGGAAAGGTAACAAGACAAAAGATCAGTGAAAGATAACCTAATGTTAGCAAAAACAAGAAAGCTAATTTGAG
>NW_007611882.1:0-216 GCF_000523025.1 Cynoglossus semilaevis | reverse complement strand
AAAAAAAAGTTGGCTGAAGTCAGGCATAGATCCAAATTAAATAGATTAGCAGGTACTAAACTGTGTCCAGCGTAATAAAAAAAAAACTTTGTCAAGATTAAATGATTTTACAGCTGTGCTAAGAGAAATACAATTAGTAACAAAATTAGTGGGAATGGGTCCAAAGAAAAGACTGGGAATTCAGTACAAAGACTGGGGTTAGAAATAAGAAAAGCT
>NW_007611881.1:0-216 GCF_000523025.1 Cynoglossus semilaevis | reverse complement strand
GTTTTTCTTTTTTCTTTTTCTTTTTTACGTCTGTGACAACAGTGAAATGTTTGAATGAAAAGAGAAGAAACAAAGACAGGAACAAAGTGAATCAGTTGCATCAACATCACTGCAGTCGTCGCTGCTGGAAATCATTTTCACTGTTGGGAGAAAATGGAAAGAAATAAAGTGTTTCATCAACTTAAAAAATCAATTTAACAGAAGATTTAAAAAAAA
>NW_007611880.1:0-216 GCF_000523025.1 Cynoglossus semilaevis | reverse complement strand
AGCACCCGGGTTCGTTGTTTCTGTGTGTGCATTCTTCTGAGTGAAAGCTTTAAAGAATAAGACTCCTATTAATAAGTGACGTTCAACACATGGGCTTTAATGAGGCCTTAAAACTCCGACTCACGTCGAAGGGATGGTTGGGGTTTTTACCTTTGAAGTGTTCTTAAACGAGGTCATTGCTGTTTTTCAAACATAATTAAAAAAAAAAAAAAAAAA
>NW_007611879.1:0-216 GCF_000523025.1 Cynoglossus semilaevis | reverse complement strand
AATTAAAAAACCCGGTATAACAGGGTAAGAAAAATAAAGGAACACATACAGTCTGTGTTTATACTGAGTTTACATAAACACTTACTTAATACTAAAGTAGAATATGTGTAATAAATATTGCCCAATGTATAAAATGATATACGTAAAAATATATCATTATGTCAAAAAATAAAAATATGCGGAAAATGTTTTTCAGTTCCAAAAACTTTGAATTTT
>NW_007611878.1:0-216 GCF_000523025.1 Cynoglossus semilaevis | reverse complement strand
AAGGCAATATTAAGGTGAAAAATATAAATAAATATATTAAAAAAACCACACAAATAGCTTGAATCCATCATTGTCTAAAACTTACATTCAGGCCGTAGAGCTGTCTAGACTTGCTTGATAGCCTTAATAAATATAATAACACCATTTTAAGCAAAGTTTGTTAGATATTACTTCCACTGAGAAACTTTAGCTATGTTGAAGAAAGCTGAGTGCAAA
>NW_007611877.1:0-216 GCF_000523025.1 Cynoglossus semilaevis | reverse complement strand
CTCCGTGCCATATGCCATCGTGTTATAACCTCCGCCATTGAGAAACGAGATTATGATAAGCCCCCGGCTTATCAGATGGTACAATATCAATCCTGCCCTGCCGTGGATAGTAACGACTCCACGTCCACTTTTGAGAATGCCTATGACACCATTATGTGAATAGTTGACCTCTTTCGAGGTCAAAAGGGGGATTGAAGGCCTCATGTCACCATACAC
>NW_007611876.1:0-216 GCF_000523025.1 Cynoglossus semilaevis | reverse complement strand
TTTAAAAAAAAAAGTGTTTTGCTCAGATCAGCAGACAGAATAAACATTAGTTACTGACTAAACAAATATTGACATTTGTTTCCCTGCCTCTGCAGTCATTTATGTATGTTTGTGTTCATGCTGGTTCATGCACCAAGGTGTACGCATTTAATTAGTCAAAATTATGCAAAGCGCTGTTTAATTAGTATCTAATTGCTTTGTGTTGTTGTTGTTGTT
>NW_007611875.1:0-216 GCF_000523025.1 Cynoglossus semilaevis | reverse complement strand
TCTATTGGCTGAAAAACAAAAACCGTTCAGACACACGGAGCTGTTGGTCCAGGTCTGTCCTGCGGTGTGGGTGGAGCTACAGAATGTGGGCGTCGACCTTATTACTAACCCCGACTCCATGAAGTCACTTTCGCGAACCCACTTTTGAACCGACCGGCACATTGAGACGAAAAAAAAAAGACAGGTTTGGAACCTGAAGAGTCGGTTCTCAAGGGA
>NW_007611874.1:0-216 GCF_000523025.1 Cynoglossus semilaevis | reverse complement strand
AGCATCACTTTCCATTCCATCAGCGAGGAGTCTTTGCTTGGCGAGGCAAGGTTATTTTTAGAGGCTCTCATTTTCCCACACCTTAACTTCTGTGTCTTCTTATCTCCAGATCCTCTTGACCCTATTTTGGAGTCATTCTTTTCCATATTTTCAAAAGCTAACCTCAGCTGTGACGTCTGCTGTCTCTGAGTCCTCTTGTCAAGGTACTTTTTTTTT
>NW_007611873.1:0-216 GCF_000523025.1 Cynoglossus semilaevis | reverse complement strand
GACCTTCACTCTGCTCCCGTCCACAGAGACCTCAGGTAACCTCCGGCGCAGCACTGCCCCCTGCTGTGTGACTAACTGTACTGGATTGATGACAAACTGTTTTCTTTTTTTTTTCAATTGAACTCCACACAGAGATTGTTACACCAAGAAGACTGGGGTCTCCAGGACTCTGTCTCAGGTTCCGTCTTCTGATTCGGAGTCGTCCGAGCTGAACTT
>NW_007611872.1:0-216 GCF_000523025.1 Cynoglossus semilaevis | reverse complement strand
CCCCCCAAAGTTTGTTCTTTGTTTTAAAAAGTTAAAGTGAACTCACCAAACAGCAGCAGCAGCTGAAACAGAACCATGGTCAGAACCAAGACCTGCAGAACCACAGCACAGACTGAGAACCAGGACCCTGTAGAGATCAGGTCCTGTTGAAAACCTGGTCTGCAGCAGACTGACAATGGGCTGTGAAGATGCGGGTCCAGACTACGGCTCCTGCAG